>NC_051393.1:50896245-50898745 GCF_015228065.2 Penaeus monodon | reverse complement strand
CCGCTGCACCGTGCTGCCCACGCCAGTACGAGCCTCCACTGGCCCCTTGAGCTGCACACAATGCCCCGTGACACCACACAGTCTCTGTGGTGCATCTGGAATTCGCATAGTGGCCAACATATCAGGCCGCACTAGGGTCTTCTCAGCCCCAGTGTCCACTGTCAGGCGGCATGGCTTCCCATCTACTGAGCCCTCCACCTGCATCATGCTGGTTCGACGGCAGTTTACCCAAGTCGGGCCGCGGGAACCGAGGACGGCTGGGTTTCGGCCCCCTTCTCCAGCCTGTCCGAGTTTTCCTCCTGTACCACTTCCTTAGCCTTAGGACATGCACTCAGATGGTGACCATACCTGCCACAGTCCTTGCAGCACTCCTGGAAGGCATCAGAATCCGTCTGGTTGAGAGGACGTGTTCTCCGCTCCCTCTGACACCGACTACGTCTGTGCCCTTCCTTACCACAGCCCCAACACAAGCCTTGAAAAGTGCTCGGGCTCACCTTCCTCAATGCTACCTTCTCCACTTTAGCCTTCTGGCCCCGGAGGTCACGGCGGGGCTGAGCAGCTGGCCCTAGGCCACTGGTTGCCTTCTTGAAGGCCTCGAACTCCAAGGCCCTCGCCAGCGCCACCTGCAGGTCCTCAGGGTGTGCCTGCTTGACGTAGATTTGCAGCTGCTGGTCCTGTAAAGCGTCAACAAAGAAATCACGGGCCAGGACCACGATCATCTCTTCCGCAGCCGCAGGGTACGACCTCCTTACCAGCGCCTCCACATCCTGCGCCAGCTGGGACAGTGTCTCGCCACGCTCACGAGTCCGCTTCTTCAAGTGGGCCCGATATACCTCGGCCTGGTGGTGGTGCCCGAAACGGCGTTTCAAAGCCTCTGCCACGCTGGTGTAAGAGGCCTGTTGGGATGCCGGCAGATGCCCCAACACTTCCACCGCGGGGCCCCTTTGCGCTGTTACCAGCTGCAGGGCCTTCTCTTCCTGGTTCCAGCCCTGGGCAGATGCCAGCATTTCAAATTGGGCAACATATGCCTCCCAGGCCACCTTCCCGTCGTACTCAGCTGGCTTACGCCTCACAGAATGTCTGGAGGCCGAGGGGCTGCAGGGTGGAGAACGCGTGCCGTGAACTAACACACCTGGGGGGAGGAAGGGGGTGAGGGAGGCAACGAGGCGGGTTGACCGGGTCCGAGTTTGCCGCCACCTATACCCAAGGGAGCGGTTCCGATGGGTCCCCAGCCTTCTGCAGCGACCACTGGCTGCGACACGACGCTGCGAGGCCCGGGGGTTTCCTGCCACAGATCCCAGGCAGACCCCAGTAAATCTGACACTCTGGCATCTGTTGCCAGAACCTCGTCTGCCTTCTCTGCTTGCAACGTTACTACCTCGTGGCGCCGCCTTTCCTCATTCACTTCCTCCCTCAGGTCCTGAACCTCGCCCTTCAGAGTCTGCACCTCCTCCATCAGTTCACTCTTCACGCTGTTGCAGGCCTTGTCGGTGTACTGCTGAGTTTTCATCTTCACAGATGCAAAATTGCTCTGTAGCACCTCAACAAGTTGCAGAACTGTTCCTCTGCCTTCCTTGCCTGCATCTCGACGAGATGGTGTGCCTGCTCGCGTTCCCTCTGTGCCTGCTCTTCTGCCCTTTGTGCCATTTCCTCCCTCATACCGGCCAACATGGCAGTGATCAGGTCCATCTGGCTCGGCTTCACCTCACTCGTGCCTGCCTCAGTCATAGCCTGCTCTATCATGGCTGCCGCCATCTTTGGACTACTTGATAAATCGGCGCGTCTCACTGATCAAATATCACAAATCCCACTCCTGACACCATTTGTTACGCCGACCACCTCGTCCCTCTGCCACCAACACAAGGCAGGCTAGGCAGACGGCGTGTTATCCACAGGGTCGTGAACACTGAACAGCTCCAAGAGGCACCGAGCACCACAGCGTCCCAGAACACCAGGAGAGGAAACGCCCAAATGGCGAGGCAGGGCACGAAGTAAACACAAATGACAGTCTTTCCTTTATTTACACAAGTTATTTACCCGTACTCTTTTCTATAGGCACAATACAGGGGGAAACCAGCATGGCACACTGCACGATACAGCTTATAACTGGGCAACACAAAGTTTATATCAGGTCACAACGGCACACACGAGGTCTTCACAGGAGCAGCACCCAACTGCGTCTCCCGGCTTGTTCCTCCGCTCCTCCGCTCACAGCCAGCTGCGACATGTTTGCCCAGGTCCCTTCATGTTAACACATGTTTCGCACAGAGACAAAGACCCACTGGCATAGCAATACATTGACAACCTTTCATTTTCTCTGAATAAGGAAATCAGGGGTGTGTCTTCTCGCGTGTCTTCTTCCGAGTTGGGAATATAAAAGGCCCGATTTGCTTTCAATGTCTTAGGTTTTGGTGGCGGCATCGGCATCGTCTCTGACTTGTACGTTGCAGGACCCAAGGTCGAGACCAGAGGAAACCTTCTTTAGCCTCGGGAAAAGTTA
>NC_051393.1:50884321-50889321 GCF_015228065.2 Penaeus monodon | reverse complement strand
ATCCTTACAAACTGGCGCCCGAACAGGGACCGTTCTAATATATATATTCGTTTGGTTGATGACGTATTGGGTTCATAATTAAAGTTTATAATTATGACTTCGCTAAGTGAATTGATGAAGCTCGGAAAAGAACTAGGGTTAGCGGGAGAAAACTTGCAAGAATTCGTAAGAGAAGAGCAAAGAAAAGAGCGTGAAAGGTTCGAATTAGAGCGCGAAGAAAGAGCGAAGGAGAGAGAAGCTAGAAAAGTGGAATTGGAAATGGAAACTAGAATGAAAGAACTTGAACTAGAAAGACTAAGATTACGAGTGCAAAGTGACGAGAGTGAGACGTATGAAGTAAAAGCTGATGTTTTTAAACCAGCACTTCAGAAACTGCCTGTGTTCAACAAGGCTAATGACAGTATAGACGCGTATATACTCCGGTTCGAAAGACTAGCAACAAGCGCCGGATGGGACCGAGACGTTTGGGCGGTCAGCTTAGCCTCCTTGTTGCAAGGGAAAGCGCTCGAGACGTACCACCATCTCTCGCCAGTGGAAGCGCGCGACTTCGAGCGAGTGAAAGAAGCGCTGCTCAGGTGTTTCCATTGCACGGCCGAGGCCTTTAGGCTAAGATTCCGTAATTCGAAATTCCACAAAAATGAAACCGCTTCGCAATTTGCCAACAGACTAAAGAACAATTTAACAAGATGGGTCGAACTTGCAGGCTGTGAACAAACCTCTGTTGATGTATTTGATCTTACGCTTACAGAACAATTCTTGAATGCGTGTGATAAAAGCATGGTGCTATTCTTAAAAAAAGCATGATTTTAAAACATTTAATGAGATGATAAAATTTGCAGAATTGTATATGGAAGCGCATGTAATGGTAGGAAAGATAGAGAGGGACATGAGAAGAACGCGACAGGTCATGGGAGTGAGAGTGCAAATAGCAGCTCTGCGTCAGGAGTGAATAGGGGCGAGGAAAGGATGAAAGGCGGAGCGCGTGCTTGTTTCGTGTGTGGACGAGGTAATCACCTTGCCAAGGATTGCTATAACAGGTTCGGAGGGTCAAAGTACAAAGATTGTAAAATAATCATATCGAATGTTGAAAAAGCGGCAATGGCTAATCATAGTGATAAGTTGATGATTGCAAGAGGTAAAGCGGAAGGTGTGAGAGTAGACGTGTTTCGTGATCCTGGATGTACGACAGTGCTAGTGAAAGATAGTTTGGTGCCTAGAAGCAAGTTCACGGGTAGAATGGTTGACATAAGGATGGCCAATAATATGGTGTTTAAGTATCCAGAGGCTTTTATCTATGTCGATACTCCGTTCTTTACTGGTAATTAATTAGCTGCTTGTCTGCCAGATCCTATATATGAGTTGGTGATCGGGGCGATTGAGGGATCGACTGATGGAGGAATGAGTGTGATGGTGAGTGCGGTGACGACAAGACTGCAGAAAAAAGAGGAAGAAAAGTGTGTTCGAGGTCAGTGAAAACTTAAAGTAAAAGATGTTTTTAAAAATCTTCGAAACAAAGACATAGGTAAACTGCAAAGGGAGGATAAAACTCTTGATAAAATTCGTGAGCATGCAGAGTCTAAGAAAGTATTCAGTGGTAAGTCCGAGGGTGAGTCGCACAGTTTCGTGGTGAAGCGCGGCGCGTTATACCGGCGCGTTCAAAAGGCGCAGCAGGTGACTGAGCAGTTGGTGGTGCCGGAGTCGTTTCGGGACGCGGTGATCGGGCTGGCCCACGACTCTCTCATGGGAGGGCATCTCGGGATAAAAAAGACCACAGCGCGGATACAAAGCAACTTTTTCTAGCCGGGAATGTGCATAGAGATAGCACGGTATTGCAGGTCCCGTGACGTATGTCAACGCACGGTCGACAAGGGACGTGTCAGCAGAGTCAAGATGGGGAGAGTGCCGCTTATTCAGGAGCCTTTTCAACGAGTCGCCGTGGATATAGTAGGTGCGATAAGGCCTCGGGCGAATGATGGATCGCGATATATTCTTACAATTGTTGATTACGCGACGCGTTACCCGGAAGCGATCGCTTTGAAAAATATTGATACGTGCACAGTTGCAGAAGCTTTACTTTCGGTTTTCAGTCGTGTTGGTATCCCGAAAGAAGTAATGTCGGACAGGGGTAGCCAGTTTACGTCAGATATGATGAAGGAATTTAATCGTTTGCTGTCTATAAGGAGTCTAACAACCACACCGTACCATGCGATGAGTAATGGTCTGGTTGAAAGGTTCAATGGCGTTTTAAAAAAGATGTTGAAGCGTATGTGCCAAGAGCAACCGAAAATGTGGCCACGATTTATAGATCCGCTCCTATTTTCGTATCGCGAAGTTCCGCAAGCAAGCACGAAGTTTTCACCGTTTGAACTTGTCTACGGCCATTCAGTGCGCGGGCCATTCGCCTTGTTACGCGAGCTGTTGGAGGGCGATTGAGAGGCAATCGAGGACAACACGCGGACCACATACGAGTACGTGATTAATCTGAGGGAAAGGTTGCAAGAGACGTGTAAATTAGCGCAGGAGGAATTGGAAAAAGCTGGAGATAGTTACCAGTACTATTATGACAAGCATGCGCGCGAGAGGGAGGTGAATGTCGGAGATAAAGTGTTACTCCTACTTCCCACTAGTCATAATAAACTCCTTTTGCAGTGGCAAGGACCATTCGAGGTCGTTAACTACGTGCTGGATGTAAACGATACAGAACGTAAGTACCATATCAATATGATCAAACCTTATCATGAGCGGTTCGTCAAAGAAGGCGACAGTAAGCATAGTAAAGATGTGGAACGCAGCAAAGTAACATACGATGTTGATGTAATGCGTGGCGTAATCGGTGGTAAGAGTAACGTTGATGGGAGTAGTGAACAAGAGAATGAGATTATTCAGTCCTCGTTTGTGTGGCAGTCGTTAGCGAAGACTGCCACAAGGGAGGCGAATTAATTATCGTCCCAAGCTATGTACAGGAGGAAGACGCGAGTAACGTAAGAGTAAATGAGGAATTGAGCGCGGAACAGAAGCGCGATGTGGCAAACGTGTTGTCGGAGTATAGCGCGGTATTCACGGATGTCCCGGGAAGAACGGATGTCATTGCGCACACAATTAATTTGACTAGTAATAAGCCAGTAAATACTAAACAATATCCTATTCCTTATGCACTGCAACAGAATATCGACGATGAAGTAACTCGGATGCTCGAGCTAGGCGTGATAGAGCCTTCAACCTCACTTTACTCGAACCCGCTAATTGCAGTAAAGAAAAAGGATGGGAGTGATCGCGTTTGTTTAGACAGCCGCAAGATAAATAGATTGGCAGTATTTGACTCGGAACCCATGCCAGAGCAGGATTTGATAATGACTCGCATTAGCGGTAGTAAATATTTCACAAAGATCGATCTTTCCCGCGGGTATTGGCAAATCCCCATAGATGAACAAAGTAAGCCTATCACCGCATTCCAGACGAGCAAAGGATTGATGCAGTTTAAAGTTGCACCTTTCGGGTTAGTTAATGCAAGCGCGACGTTCAACCGCATGATGAGGAAATTGTTTAACGACACCGCTAACGATGTTCGTCGATGATTTGTTAATTCACACGAAAGGATGGGAGGAGCACATTAAAACTTTGATAAAAGTTCTTAATATTCTGGCAAATGCATCGCTCACTGCTCGCCCGTCGAAAACTAAGATTGGGTATTTTACCATAAAGTACCTAGGAAGCGATGTGGGGGGTGGAGTGACGCAAACAACCGCGGATAAGGTAAACAAGATAATGGATGTTAACTGTATCTTTTTAATTTTCTATTATGGTTTAACTACATATGCCGATCTGAAAAATAAAATGGTTAAAGGTTTATATTTTTCTTTGGATCACAATCGTCTCGACCATACTCGTATATATATTCCTGTGTATACAGAGAGCGTCAGAACCTAAGGATATCTACAAAAAAAATAAGATCTGACATAACATATCCTTACACCCCCCCCCCTTCTTTTTTGGGTGTGAACGCGGGCGGGCATGTGTGCGTGTGCATTAATAAATTATTTCGATCAAGAAGAACCATTATCATTATTATCAGTAGTAGTAGTATCATTATAGTAGTATTATCATAGTAATAATATTTACATTTTTTTTTTTTTTTACCTTTTTTTCTTTTCTGTCTTCTCTCTCTCTCAATATTCCGGGTTTTCTTGTTTCAAAGACACATTTTCCTAAGGTATCAATGTGCAATTTTCATTACTTTTATTTTTTGCCACGATTTGTATTTTTATTATTAGTGCTGATATTTTTGGAGAGGTTGCAATCTGTGATTATATCTTATTTCTTAAATCTTCTTCCTGGGGAACAGTTGCAGTCTGCAAGATGTGTATATATATATATATATATATATATATATATATATATATATATATATATATATATATATATATATGTATTTTTTTTTTTTTTTTTTTTTTTTTTTTTTTACGGTAGGTCCATGTTTGAGCCGCCGTGGTCACAGCATGATATTCCAAAAGGTATTTCTCTTCTCGGAAGGGGGGGGGGGAGAATGTCAGGTGCGTCAGTCCTTAGCTCATTATCTTCCGTAATTGCCTGTCGCTGTGACATAGAAGGTCTTATTAGTTTCCTTACGGAGGCTAATATTTTCGATGAAATTTACTTATGCATAATATTTATGCAATAATTATATACACCTGAAGCATAATATCTATGCTTTGATCTTTAATATATTTATTGGTATATGTAAAATATTTATTGACAGATAAGCGACAGATAGATATAAGAAAATATTTAAAACTTTAAAAATCTATCAAAAATATATTACAAATACCGATAAATATATTAAAGATCAAAGCATAAATATTATGCTTTAAGTGTATAAAATTATTGCATAAATAGTACGCATAATTAAATATGTAGTAGATATGTATATATATTTTATTTTTTATTTGTTTATTTATTTTTTATTCATTTTGCATTTTTTCTTTTTTTCGTTTTTTTTACTC
>NC_051393.1:50871821-50881821 GCF_015228065.2 Penaeus monodon | reverse complement strand
CTCTCCTGGTGTTCTGGGACGCTGTGGTGCTCGGTGCCTCTTGGAGCTGTTCAGTGTTCACGACCCTGTGGATAACACGCCGTCTGCCTAGCCTGCCTTGTGTTGGTGGCAGAGGGACGAGGTGGTCGGCGTAACAAATGGTGTCAGGAGGGGATTTGTGATTTTTTAAATCAGTGAGACGCGCGATTTATCAAGTAGTCCAAAGATGGCGGCAGCCATGATAGAGCAGGCTAGGGACTGAGGCAGGCACGAGTGAGGTGAAGCCGAGCCAGATGGCCCTGATCACTGCCATGTTGGCCGGTATGAGGGAGGAAATGGCACAAAGGGCAGAAGAGCGGGCACAGAGGGAACGCGAGCAGGCACACCATCTCGTCGAGATGCGGCAAGGAAGGCAGGGGAAAACAGTTCTGCCAACTTGTTGGGGTGCTACAGAGCAATTTTGCATCTGTGAAGATGAAAACTCAGCAGTACCCCGGGGGGGAAAAGGGCCCCTGCAACAGCGTGAAGAGTGAACTGAGGGAGGAGGTGCAGACTCTAAAGGGCGAGGTTCAGGACCTGAGGGAGGAATGATGAGGAAAGGCGGCCCCAAACGAGGTAGTAACTTTTGCAAGCAGAGAAGGCAGACGGGGTTCTGGCACCAGATGCCAGAGTGTCAGATTTACTGGGGTCTGCCGGGGATCTGTGGCAGGAAACCCCGGGCCTCGCAGCGTCGTGTCGCGCCAGTGGTCGCTGCAGAAGGTTTGGGGACCCATCGGAACCGCTCCCTTGGGTATAGGTGGCGGCAACTCCGGACCCGGTCAACCCGCCTCGTTGCCTCCCTCACCCCCTTCTCCCCCCCAGGTGTGTTAGTTCCTGCACGCGTTTCTCCACCTTGCAGCCCCTCGGCCTCCAGACATTCTGTGAGGCGTAAGCCAGCTGAGTACGACGGAAGGTGGCCTGGGAGGCATATGTTGCCCAATTTGAATGCTGGCATCTGCCCAGGGCGGGAAACCCCGGGAAGAGAAGGCCCTGCAGCTGGTAACAGCGCAAAGGGGCCCCGCGGTGGAAGTGTTGGGGCATCTGCCCGCATCCCAACAGGCCTCGTACACCAGCGTGGCAGAGGCGTTGAAACGCCGTTTCGGGCACCACCACCAGGGCCGAGGTTATATCGGGCCCCACTTGAAGAAGCGGACTCGTGAGCGTGGCGAGACACTGTCCCAGCTGGCGCAGGATGTTGGAGGCGCTGGTAAGGAGGTCGTACCCTGCGGCTGCGGAAGAGATGATCGTGGTTCCGGGGCCCGTGATTTCTTTGTTGACGCTTTACAGGACCAGCAGCTGCAAATCTACGTCAAGCAGGCCCCACCCTGAGGACCTGCAGGTGGCGCTGGCGAGGCCTTGGAGTCGAGGCCTTCAAGAAGGCAACCAGTGGCCTGGGGGCCAGCTGCTCAGCCCCGCCGTGACCTCCGGGGCCAGAAGGCTAAAGTGGAGAAGGTAGCATTGAGGAAGGTGAGCCCGAGCACTTTCAAGGCTTGGGGTTGGGGCTGTGGAAAGGGAAGGGCACAGACGTAGTCGGTTCAGAGGAGCGGAGAACACGTCCTCTCAACCAGACGGATTCTGATGCCTTCCAGGAGTGCTGCAAGGACTGTGGCAGGTATGGTCACCATCTGAGTGCATGTCCTAAGGCTAAGGAAGTGGTACAGGAGGAAAACTCGGACAGGCTGGAGAAGGGGGCCGAAACCCAGCCGCCTCGTTCCCGGGGCCCGACTTGGGAAAACTGCCGTCAAACCAGCATGATGCAGGTGGGGGGCTCAGTGATGGGAAGCCATCCCGCCTGACAGTGGACACTGGGGCTGAAAAGACCCTAGTGCGGCCTGAATGTTGGCCACTATGCGAATTCCAGATGCCCACAGAGACTGTGTGGTGTCAGGGGGCATTGTGTGCAGCTCAAGGGGCCAGTGGAGGCTCGTACTGGCGTGGGCAGCACGGTGCAGCCGGCTCCCGGGTATGTGGCCGATCTGGACGAGCACTTTTTTTGCTGGGCCTTGACTACCTGACGCAGAGTAAGGCGTGTGGTCGCCCTTTGGGATGGAAGCTGGTGAGGGTGCACGGTGAAGAGGTGCCCTTGCTTCCAGAGGTTGGCTGTGCAGGGGTAGTTACAGCTGAGCGACTGCACCTTGCCCCCAGGACAGAGTCTAGAACCCGGGTGTCGACTGTCAAGAGTGATGCTGGAGTAGGGGGCCTCGTGGAGCCCAACCAAACTTGCAGCTGGCTGATGGCGTAGCGGTTGGGCGGAGCCTTGTTTGGACCAGGGAGGGGTTAGTTAAAGTGTTGGTAGCCAACTTCTCCGATGGGCCCTAGAAGGTGCCAGCTGGTGCAAAGCGGGGCACTTGTGAGGAAGTGGAGCGCCCCAGAGAGTCGTCGGGGAGCGAGGATTTGGGTTTGGTGGGGGCCCGGGTTGCCTGACTTCCTCGAGGACTTGGCGCCCCGGGCTGTGGCGTTACCATGGGCCGGATGCTACCTCCTGGGGCCCAGGTGAAAAAGAAGATGACGCTAGCCCCAGTAGCGGCGATGAGGAAGTGGCAGACGCTGACCGACATGAGGACGAGCATTTGGACTGTGAGGGCGATGCAACAGACGTCAAGGGGTGACCATGAGCCAGGTCTTGGGGCAGGAATACCCCCTCTGGGTGCCACTGCCAATCTACCGCCGCCCACACCTCCCCCAAAAGAGACCCCAGTGGAGCGAAAAGCCGCGCTGGATGAAAGATTTTTGTGTTTCTGCTGAAACTGATTTTTTTAAATTTTTATGTATTTGTTTCAGTTTAGATATGTCAAGCAGACGGGTCTCTGCTTGATAGGGGGGGGATTGTGCTATGCCAGTGGTCCCTTTTTTCTCTGTGCGAAACATGTGTTAACATGAAGGGACCTGGGCAAACATGTCGCAGCTGGCTGTGAGCGGAGGAACAAGCCGGGAGACGCAGTTGGGTGCTGCTCCTGTGAAGACCTCGTGTGTGCCGTTGTGACCTGATATAAACTTTGTGTTGCCCAGTTATAAGCTGTATCGTGCAGTGTGCCATGCTGTTTCCCCCTGTTATTGTGCCTATAGAAAAGAGTACGGGTAATAACCCGTGTAAATAAAGGAAAGACTGTCTTTTGTGTTTACTTCGTGCCCTGCCTCGCCACTTGGCGTTTCCTCTCCTGGTGTTCTGGGACGCTGTGGTGCTCGGTGCCTCTTGGAGCTGTTCAGTGTTCACGACCCTGTATATAACACGCCGTCTGCCTAGCCTGCCTTGTGTTGGTGGCTGAGAGACGAGGCGGACCGGCGTAACAGTATTTACAGAAAACGTAAAGATGCGCCGCGGGACGGAGTAAATAATTTAAATAACGCATAATATTCCATCACAAAATTCTGTCTTAATGTTGTTATATCTAAATTTACATAATTTTATCTTTGGTTGCCCTCTCTTACTTTTTTCTTATTCTTCCTCTTTGTTTCTCCATTTTTTATTATTCTGATCTCCTAAAGCTTTTAAACATTGACATGCTGCATTGTCTCTGTGATATCGAGGATCGTATTTAGTCAACACAGTTAATTTGCACTAATAAGTTCTTACTTATCATATTTATCTTAGAAATAAAACATTTTTTACGTCACTTAGAGTATAAATAGAAATTTAGACGTTTATATCGCTAACTCAGATCTCCCCACACACCACGGACTTTAACAAAATTATAAAATTAGTTATCCCTAGTCATAGAGGTCAAGAAAACGTAGCGGTTGATTGTGTTTTTAAAAAAAACAAATAGCTTATAGGGGATACATTTTTGTTATAAGATACTTCTTCAGTCTCAATATCGAGATAACTATGAAACAAAGCAAGCAAAGCATACTAACTCATTTATAGCATTTTTACAATCGTTTCGTATTTTTATCATTTTCTTATGGTCGTTGTTCATATCATGAGAGAGTGAGAGAAAGAAATAGAGTGAGAGAGAGAGAAAGAGAGAGAGAGAGAGGGCAGAATGGAATGTCAAACTAGAAAAGAAAATAAAATTCATAAAAGTAAAAAGAAAAAACGTTCATACAAGTTAGAAAAAAACACAAAAAAGGAAGCAGATAAGACAAAAGTCATGGAATGAATGAAAAGAGAAGAGAGAAAACAGAGACACTTTTTATGAATGAAAAGAAACACCCAAAAAGGGGAATTAAAGGCAAGAAAAGAAAAGGGAAAGAAAGAAGACATGCAAAAAGATATAAAAACAAAAAACAAAATTGGTATACACACACACACACACACAGATTGATGCGGCCATGCGGGTCCCGTCGCGTTAGCCCCTTGAAAGATAATGATATGATATATTAATATATATATATATATATATATATATATATAAAATATATATATATATATATATTATATTGGGTTTGATGTATGTATATATACATATATATATATATATATATATATATATATATGTAAAAGTATAATCTTATATATATATGTGTATATATATTTATATCTATTATATATATATTGATATATTATATATATATATAGTATATATATATATACTATTGCCATCTGGAAGACAAAGAAGATAAAGAAAACATGTCCAATTAAAACACATTAAAATCGGAACGTGGAACGTAAGGAAAATGAAAGAGATGGGGAATTACATACTGTCTGTAAGAAAAGGATAGATCGACATTCAATATAGGAATCATGAGACCAATTGGAAAAGTAATGAAGTTTTCAAAACTAAAGAAAACAAGACAGTTTTTTTTTTCTGGAAAAGAAGAAGGAAATTATAGTCACGGAGTTGCTATGATTCTCACGAAAAAACTGCAAATGCACTAATTGGGTACAGCCAAATAAGATCGCATTTTAAAAGTCAGAAAACAAGCAAAACCTCATAATATTAGTATTATACAATGCTACGCACAAACCCAAAATTGCAAGTGATGAAAAAATGGAATTTTTTTATAACTCTCTCCAAGATACTTTAGACACATCCCTAACAGAGATGTAAAATAATCATGGGGAGACCTCAACCCCCAAGTAGGAAAAAATAATCTAAAAATTACACCTGTGGAAAATTCGGCCTTGGAGATAAAAAATGAAAGAGGTAAAGATTTTAAATTTAATTCTGTAGTACAAAAATTAGTTATGCCAATACATTGTTCCAACACCACCCAAGACACTTGTACACGTGGGTTTTCACCAGACAAAAGAAAACGCAACCAAATTGACTACATTGTGCTGAACCAAAATAGAAGAGTTGCATAAAAAAATTCCAAAAAAAGACCTGGTGACGACTGCAACAGTGACCACCAACTACTAACTATCGACTTTAAAATAAGACTCAAAAAGATGGAGCGTCCAACACCACCTCTAAAGCTCGACTACAAAACTCTTGATAACAATTACAGAATTACAGTGTCAAACAAATTTGAAATACTCAATCAATGTGAAGATGATAAAACACCAAATGAGTTGTGGGAAGAAGGAAAAGAACTCTTGCTGAGCACTGCTTAAGAAACTATCGCCAAAAAGAAAAAGACAAATTCCCCCTGGATATCTGAAAAAACACTAAGTGAAATTGAAACAAGAAGATGCCTATGTATATATATATATATATATATATATATATATATATATATATATATATATAATATATGTATATATATATATGATATAATATATATATATAGTATGTATATATATATATATATATATATATATATATATATATATATATATATATATATATAATATATATATATATATATGTATATATGTATATATCAGGAAGAGGAAAACCAATACGGCTGAGAACTTCATTTTTCAATTACAAACGTTTCGGAGAATGCAATCTCCATACAAAATAATAATAAAAACAACACGATAAATCATTAACTGGCCACAGACAAAAAAGGCAGTGTAACTAACCAAAAAATGGGTGGTTGGCAGTTTACATGGTAAACAGGGTGGTTGCAGTGGAATTATTGTTCAGTTGCGGCTTCATAGTTAGGATGTGGAGTGATTCTGCTATGATCAGGTCAAATCTGTTAAGGTGGGAGGTCAAGATTTTGAAATCAGTATTGCTAAGAGGGTGATTGTGGAGGTGAGAGTGCTCTCTGATTGCTGAGAAGGATGGATTGTTCAGCTGTAGGCCGGTCCTGATTGACTTGCCTTTGTGTTCGAGAATGCGGTGACGGAGCCATCGTGAGGTTGATCCCACGTACCTAGCCTGACAGCTAGGGCAAGTAAATAGGTAAACCACATTCGAACTAAGTTCAGAGTCACACTTTTCTTTTTTCTTTAAGAAATTTCCGATAGAGTTAGAATTGTAAAAAAACAAATCGAAAACATATCTGAGGATAGCATAGTCTGAGAATTTTGTTTAATGATTTTCTGAGATCAAAACTAAGACCGCCCATGTATGGAAGTTTTATATATTTAATGTCTTTGTTGACTGTGGTTGTTGCTGGTTTTAGGTAGAATTTATAACAAAGAAAATTGCGAAATATTCCTTTAGGAATGAAGCTTCTTCATGAAAACTAGTCCAGGCTGAACAAATGTTGTAAGCCCGGTTGATAAGTGTAGTAAGGTTGTTAAGCTTGTAAATATGAGGAATATAGCTGAGATAATGAAGTCCGAGGCCAGTGAATGTAGGTTTCCTGTAGGTACTGGTGAAGAAACAGTTATTACGAAAATTTATGCAAGTATCAAGAAATGATAGTTTATTATTTTGTTCAATTTCACAAGTGAATTTAATGTTGGGGTGCTGTGAATTCAAGTATGAGAGGAAAGGGTTAATGTGAGAGGGATCGTTAAAAAGTAAGAAAGTATCATCCATGTAACGACGATAGAATATAGGTTTGAAGAGTTTTCTATAGTATATTCATTTGTGGTTAATGGGGTGATGATCTTAACTAAGAATTTAGCAACATTATAATTGAAGGTTCCAATAGCAGAAATTATGGGGCGTAGTGGTTGACCAATTTTATGAATTTTGGGAAGGCCATATAAGAAACCAGGTTTGGAGCCAGATGTAGTTAAAAGGTTGTAAGTGATTTCACCGATAGATGTTCTTATCGAGCGTAAAAGTCTGTTTAATTTGTCTTCTAATTTCAGTAGATGAGTAGCAGTGTCAGACATAATTGGTTTAAATTTGGAGGTGTCATTAACTATAGTTTTAAGCTTATTGTGGTAGTCATCTTTGTTTAGGATAACAACTCCACGACCCTTATCTGGTTTGGTGATGATGATGTTTTTATCATCTTTTAAGGTTTGTAAGGGTGTAAGGAAGGGGTGTGGATCATGGTTGCTTTTCATATGATGTTTGAATTTCTTATAAGTGTCGTGTGCCACAGTAGAAATGTTGTTGGTGATATGATTCCATCTTTCTTTATAAATCTCACAGTTCTTTATAGTGTGACATAATTTTTCAAAACAAAGAAAAAATTGATTAAGGGGAATGGTACTGGGTGGCATACAATAATCCAAACCTAAAGAAAGGACTTCTTTTTGATCATCTGATAATATTCTATCAGAAAAGTTGAAAATAACCTTATTCTTGTCCACCTTTTTGTTTAGGTTAATTCCTAGTTTTGCTAGCTTCTTATTATGTCTGAGATCAATGTTACATAATTTCTTATTTATATTTTTGCCAATGATAGATAACAAGCATTTGGAATCAAAAAGAGAAACGGAGGAAGTAAATAGAATAATGTCATCCTCCAGTTTCTTTTTTATGTTAGGAATCTTTTTCTTTTGTTTATTTATTTCCCAATCCAAAAGATCGAAGCGCCATGAACGATATGTCCTGGTAGTTTAGAATGTGGGACAATACACTCTAAATTTAACAAAATCAGGTAAAGTTCCATAGGATTTACATGTTTCAAGGAATTTTAAGTCTTTTTCCACCTTCTTGGAAGGGAAAGAATTCTTTTCAATCTTCCTGTAGAGGTCCAGGGTATTCTTGCCGTACTTCTTTAGTATGTAGTGTGTTATAGAGGAGTCCCGTGGGAAACGAATTCTTATCAGGAAGAGGAAAACCAACACGGCTGAGAAGAACTTCATTTTTCAATTACAAACGTATATATATATATATATATATATATATATATATATATATATATATATATACACAAGTATATTTATATATATATATATATATATATATATATATATATATATATATACACAAGTATATTTATATATATATATATATATATATATATATATATATACAAGTATATTTATATATATATACATACATATATACATATATATATACATATAATTTATATATATACATATATATACATATAAACTTGTATATATATATATATATATATATATATATATATATATATGTATATATATACACACACACACACACACACACACACACACACACAGACACACACACACACATATATATATATATATATATATATATATATATATATATATATATATATATGTATATATCTTCTTCTATTAACGGTAGGTTCATGTCTGAGCCGCCGTGGTCACAGCATGATACTTAATTGTAGTTTTCATGTTGTGATGCTCTTGGAGTGAGTACGTGGTAGGGTCCCCAGTTCCTTTCCACGGAGAGTGCCGGTGTTACCTTTTTCGGTAATCATTCTCTCTATTTTATCCGGGCTTGGGACTAGCACTGACTTTTGGGCTGGCTTGGCCACCCAGTGGCTAGGTAGGCAATCAAGGTGAAGTTCCTTGCCCAAGGGAACAACGCGCCGGCCGGTGACTCGAACCCTCGAACTCAGATTGCCGTCGTGACAGTCTTGAGTCCGATGCTCTAACCATTCGGCGGCCACCGCGGCCTTGGCGATCATGGGCTTACATGAATTTTCTTGGCAATTTAGAGCGGTGGTTTGTCATTGCCTTCCGCCCGGTTTTTTTTTTTTTTTTTTTTTTTTTTTTTTTTTTTTTTTTTTTTTTTTTTTTTTTTTTTTTTTTTTTGTATCGAGTCACCATCTCTATTTACCCGGCACTGACTTGGGCTGGCTTGGCCACCCAGTGGCTAGGTAGGCAATTGAGGTGAAGTTCCTTGCCCAAGGGAAACAACGCGCCGGCCGGTGACTCGAACCCTCAAACTCAGATTGGCGTCGTGACAGTCTTGAGTCCGACGCTCTAACCATTCGGCCACCGCGTCCCCATATGTATGTATATATATATGTATATATATATATATATATATATGTATATATATATATATATATATATATATATATATATAACATCATCATCATCAAGGGGCTAACGCCGACGGGGGCGCATGGCCGCATCCACCCTTCGCTTCCAGCCACGAGGATCCCTCGAGGCGAGTCTCCAGGCAGGCACACGGCCCATCTCTAATTCCTCGCGACAGGTCTCGTTGAGCTGCCCAAGCCATGATCTCCTGGGTTGTCCCACAGGCCTCCTCCACCCAAGGTTGTCTCGCAGAGAGACAACCAGATGGACAGGGTCGTCCACAGGGAAACGAGCTAGGTGACCATATAGCCTGAGTTGGTGATCCTGTATTTTGCAAGTAACAGGTCCCATGCCAGTCTCACAGTGTAACCGCCGGTTGGACACGTGGTCCTGCCAACTGTACCCCATGACCCGGCGAAGGGAAGACACGAAGCTTGGTCCTTCTGCATAGGTACTGACATCTCCAAACGCTCTTGTTGATCGTGTTCATGGCTCCTGTTGCCAGACCAATCCGTCTACTGACTTCTTGGTCTGACAGCTCAGAGATATGGACTATGCTACCAAGGTATGTAAAACTCTCTGTAACTTCAACGTCCTCGCCGCAAGCATGGATCGACTGAACGGGTTCCCCAAGCAGGCCCCCAAAGTCCTGAATCTTGGTCTTGGTCCAGGAGGGCCTCACCTCATTGCTAAAAGCATTAAGAGCCGCCACCAAGGGCTCAGATAGGATAGCAACATCGTAAGGTAAGGTGGTCTTGGATGCTGCATCTCGTCCTCTCCGCTCTCCCGCTCCGT
>NC_051393.1:50854321-50861821 GCF_015228065.2 Penaeus monodon | reverse complement strand
ACTATTATTGTATAATAACCATCTTCCCTAGTTTCTCTTAGCAAAATGTGGAGTATCGTTTCTGATTAATTATGTATTAGTATTTTTTTCCCTTCGTCTCTTTAAGCTATATACCCTAACTTCTTGTAGTAAATACCCAGGATCCAGTCCTCCTTTTCTTTAGTGATATTTCACGTGTGAAAGTGAAACTATAAAAAAATGTTCAAGAACAGTTTTAAATAATTATTTCATTATAAACTATATGTGGTAGAATTTATATTACAGATAGTGTTATTAACTTTATCATGACAGTAAAGACTTTCGCGAACTTTTCAGTAAAAATGCTTATTTACTGATCACACACACACACACACACAGCCGGGCCATAAGTGAAAGGCCCGGGCGAAGCCAGAACTTCGCAAATCTCAAAGCAAGCAAGCAAGCAAGCAAGCAAGCAAGCAAGCAAGCAAGCAAGCAAGCAACACACACACACACAGAGCTTGAAAACATTCTGGACAGCATTTTTCTTTTACTTAACCCAAAGCTTTTTATATAAATTTCTGGTAATTTAACACCTAAAATATGGTTCACCTAAAAATATATTCACAATATAAATCATATGCAGTTGTGTTAATCAAAAATGCATAATACTTTCTTTCCTTTATTGGTTTGAGTTTGTAATAAATACAGGTAAACATAGAGGGACTTACAGTACTTGGTGTATGATTTTTTGTGGTTTTCAATCTCTTATATGGGTTCTGACTGTTACTTTGGAAAATACCAAGGATACACGTCAAGGCTTTCCAAAGTGCCACTGAAAACTCTAAAGATTAAAGTTCTCAGGTTTTGTTCTTGTCAATTTTGTAACAGGATCAGTCAATATAAGTGATTTGTTTCTTTTAAACACTGAGTATTGCCTTGTTTACAAAATGTTCAAAACAATAAACACAAGATGCTGATCTCGTTACAACACAGGCAGGTTACAGAACAGTCACAATATGCAGAAATCTGAGGTATGGTCTTTTCTATGATGTCTAAATGATGATGATGCTTCTTTTTCACAAATATATTTTACTGTATCATAAAAAGGAGGAATTCTTTGAGATTACAGGGCTAGGAAGAACGGACATGTCATATATATATATACAAATATACAAATGATAGCTAAGTAACAAGATTTGTACACTAACAATATCCTCCTTATACAGTCCTCTCCATTTTTTCGGCCTCAAGTGACAAAGGTCAGTTACGTTTTTTTATTAAGAAATGTGAGTTTTACAGATACTATGGATCAGAGATGAGAGCCACGTCAGCAGCCATCCCATAGTGTGTCGATTTAGAGAGACTGTAACACGAAAGCACAACAAAGACAATGGCACATCGAGGGAGGAAGAAGACAGTCGACCCAAGTTTCAGCTGTTTTTGTTTTCGTTTTATTGGGACCTTCTCAAATCATATATCTAAAGATAACCATTATAAACATTCGGGGATGTACGTCTTTTTATAACACTATAGTATCACCTTTTTTTCTTCACCCTAATGCATAATAAACATTCAATGTGAGTAACAATGGGGCCGAGTTTCAGACTTCGTCACCCATCAAGTGTCTATTTCTATTAACATAGGGCTTTTTCGTTACATTTTCGCGTATCCTGTTACTCGATACACACTCCAATGATAATAAACAAAACAGCATAGATCTTGTGTGCTTTTAGTCATCTTCCTCCGGTTCGACAGCTTGATTTATTCTACACATCTCTTGATGTGCCTCTAATACAGGGATTATATGAACTTTGGCTTCATACATTTGTATCTTGAGCAGGATAATCATCTTTACACTTGGACTGAACCAATACATACATAAATCTACAATATATATCTCACTCGCATTCAACCTTTGGTACGTCATTGTTCATTATATTTACAACCATGACAGACGACACTCTTGAGGGCGCAGGATGATGAAGTATACAAATGGGCTCATGGTATGCTCACTTCCTATGTACATCTACTCAGCGAACTTTGCACAAGTTCAAGGAATTCTTAGTTGAATGTTTGGGAAATGATGAGGATCTCCAAGTGTGTGATGTGTTTTCAAAAAGACACGCGACTGCAACACATCATCAACAGATGATCACAGGCAGACAGTGAGTACGTACTTATTAGCTAGAGTAATCTAGCCCAATCTCTCTCTCTCTCTCTTTCTTTCTCTTTCTCTCTGTGTCTTTCTTTCTCTCTCTCTTTCTCTCTCTGTCTCTCTTTCTCTCTCTCTGTCTCTCTTTCTCTCTCTCTGTCTCTTTCTCTCTCTTTCATTCTCTTTCTCTCTCTTTCGCTCTCTTTCTCTCTCTTTCTCTCTCTCTCTCTCTCTCTCTCTCTCTCTCTCTCTCTCGCTCATATGATGTGTTTTCCCTCCCCTGGTACAAGAGTTCGGCTCGCACGGCCCAGGCAGGCCACACAGGCCATGGCTGGTGGTCACTGGTCACGTGTTCTTACAGTCTTAAAGTGGCCTCAAAATATATCTAGGCAGTAAGCATTTACTAGCATGAAGAGGGCATGAAGTTACTGGAGTCTAAACAATCAATTCGTTATTATTATTATTATTATTACCATCATCATTTTTTTTAATATATAGAGTAAACCCCTTTAAAACTGCAACGTCCTATTTTATCACTGGCTCACGGAACTATATCACACTCGCTTGGAGTTTGTCGAGCATTTCTGGCTTCCTGCTTATCGAGCCTTTTCTGCGGGGCAGCGTCGACGGCTGCGGCGTGGTGGTGGAGAGGGGGAACGTGGAGTGGGACAGCGCCGGCGTATGGGGCGTGATGGGCGGGGCGGCCACCACGGAGTCCGGGCACCCGTTCTGCAGCAGCAGGTCGATCACCTCCTTATCGCCAGCCGTCCGGGCGTAGAAGAGGCTGGACCTCCCTTCGGCGTCGCAAATCTTCACGCTGGCGTTGTACTGAGGAGAGGGAAATTGGGTTAGACGCCGTGCGTGTCGGGGTTAACTAGAGAAACGCAAACGTAAGGCAATTGCACACGAAAATACGACAGCTGTAACACTACATCACGATCGGCCTCCCAAGAAACTCACCCAGAGTAGAAGCTGCACGCAGGACAGGGAGGGGAAGGCTGCGGCTAAGTGCAAGGGTGTCCTCAAGTCGCGGTGGGGGGCGAGGGGGCTGTTCACCGCATCGCCGGCGTGAGGCAACAAGGCCGACAGTCTCTGGACATCGCCGCGACACACGCAGTCGACAATCTGAAATCAAAATCACAAATTTAGCATTCAATTCAAGAAAAAATGCATTCACAAACATCGTTCCACAATCTCTAAAGACCGACAATAAAAATAAAATCTAGCAATATACTCAAGACAAAATCATATTCACAAAAATATCCTTCCGTCACTTCTGAAGTGCAATTTCGCAGACGAACATTTCCTTTTCTTTTCCTATCTTTTCCCAAGCAATCAGCCAAGTCTCACCTGTTCATTAAGAGGAATGCCAGACTGCGGCATAGCAATGAACTCCTTGGCCTCGTATTTAGCTCTTATCCAGCGCTCTTTGTCCTCACGACTCGAACGTGGGTTGGGCTTCGCCTGGCCTCTCGTGTGGGCCTCCCAGACGCTGTTGCCCACTTCATTACCCAGGGACATCATGACCGACAGGGGTCCAGGCCTGCAGGGGAGAGGGGGGGACACACATTGTATTATTATGTCTGTGTGTCTATTTCAATGTATATTTTGTAGGCAACTGTATATTTGAACTATTGATTCTTAAGCAGTGATAACCAGCCAGATCTTTTAAATGATCCATCACCATTGAACAGAGAACTCTACTCGAAGGGAAACTCTCACTGTACTAGAAGCAAAATGCGGTCTGAAATACTTACGGCCATTCATCCAAGTCGAGAGATCTGACTTTCGAGATGTGAGACCCAAGATTTCTGTGAATTCCCGAGCACTCGATGCACATCAACACGCCAAGGTTGATACTAGCCCATTCGGGATCTGCACAGAAAGAAAAGAACCTTTAATAAACGAAAATCCCTAGAGAAAATGTAATACTCTACCGACAAAAACAGCCGTGACATCATCAAACAGCAAATAACAATGACGACGCAACAGAAGCCTCGCCAACTCGCTCCACTTACTCGGCGCATCGCAGTCGACGCACTGGAGGTTGCCCGGCACCTGGTTCTTGAGCGTCGCGATGGTCTGGGCGTCAATGGGGTGCCCCTGGCGCGTCTTGCTCTTGTTCGACTCGTTGCCCTGAAGCGAGTACAGGATCTGCTGCTCGATGGCCGAGACCCACTCGTCCCTCTCCTCCTGGCTGCCGGCCTCGAAGTGCCACTGCTTGTTGTCGAGGGACACCAGGCTGAACTCGTAGCCGTCGGAGTCTGTAATGAAGGGGGGAGGGGTGCCATTAGTATGCGAGACAGTGTGGTGGAGTCAGTCATTCAGTGGTGTAGTGTCATTCAATGCTGCGGAGTCATTTAGTGTTGTGTGGTCATTCGGTACGTTTTTGGAAGAGCCATGAACGTATAGTTATTGGCAAAATAGTTTATTTTCCTTTGACTTTTCTTTATTACGGAACATTTTGGGTAGCTTGTATATCTGCAAGTATATATTAGCCCCATGCTATATTTCGAATTACTTAAGTTACTTATATATCCAAATCAACTAATGGCCCTTAATATCATACCTTCGCATTCAGCATTTTTATTCCCACTGCTTTTCATTCTCCTGTGTCGCTTCTTAACATTAGGTGTCTCAATTTTAGAAGATATGCTAGCGGAGTCTAATCCATTGACTCCTGCTGGGTCGTGGAGAGTCTCATACGAAGTGAGTGTCACCTGCGGAGAAAAAAATATATAATTAAAGATACTGCCTGAGAAAGGAAGCAGTTATCAAAAACATGGTATTAAAACTTATATCTATTATATATTCACCATACATCTACCATACATAACATCCACCCCCGCTCGCCTCGTGTACGAACACCTGGAAAGCAAAAAGAAAGAGAGTACGAAGATCTCCCGCACCTTGTCCTTGTTTGACTGCAGCGGCCCCCCCAGGGACGACCTGCCCGTGAGCGGCGGCCCCGGGGTGCCCACCGAGGCGATGTTGAGGGTGTGCATCTCCGCGGACAGGGGGTCGCTCCCCCCACTGCCCGGCACGACCTTGGACCCGCGGGGCTTCATCCCGGGGACCTTGACTGTGGTGTACTGCAGGGAGATCTCCTTGCCGTGCACGTCCTCCATGTAGTCCTGAGGGGATATGCAATGTTAGTTTTCTAAGATATAGTAATGGTTTTCTAAAATGCAATGTTAGCTTTCAGAAAATATCAGTTTTCTTTTATTTGGCATTATTTGTGACTATGATTATCTTAGTGGAGGTTACTTCCCATCTCGACTCGGGGCTTAAGCATCTTCGCCCGTACTTACGTGCAAACTGGGGTGGTACGTGAGCCGTCCGTTGTCGCACAGGGTGACGTACTTCTTCTTCCAGTCCTTGTTGAGGGCCTTGTTGGACTTCTTGTAGAGGTAGCCCTGCTTGATGGGGATGGCCCGCCCGCTGCCCACCTCGCCGTTCTTGTTCTTCTCCTTCTCGTCGCTCTTCTTCGACGGCGTGAACAGGTTCGATTTTCTCCGGCTCTTCCTGGACGTGGTGGGCGTAGAGCTGGGCGTGGGCAGGTCCTTGCTGTCCCTGGGCGCGGGGATGGCGTCCATGATGGTGGCCGGGGCCGGGGTGGTGGTGGGGGGCGGCGGGGGGGCCATGAAGGTGGCGCTCGTCACGGCCCCGGGCGCACTCACGCGCTTGAAGCCGTCGTCGCGGAACGAGTCGGTGCGGGTCATGGCCGTCAGCTCGGCGCCGCTTCCGTGGCTGCTCCTTAGGGTTCCATCCTGCGGGGAAGGCGCCGGGCGTTAGGGAGGGCGCACGACAATCACGAAAGAGTCTAGGCCGCTTCACTTTAAGAGCTCTAGATTATACCTTCTCCTTTAAGCACCTAACAGATCAAAATTACCCGGGGATGAGCTGGCAATTGGCTCCCTGAATGCTCTCGTTCTAACGTCCAGAGACAAAGCACAAAACACAAGCCTTCCTTTCCCTACCACAAGTCAACAAAAAATCCAAGAGAACGACTTAATCCCCCTCCCTCCCTCCCTCCCTCCCTCCCTCCCCTTCCCCCTACCTGAAGCAAATCCCCAGCCCCAGAAAAGAAGAAGAAGAAAAAAAAACGCGACGGCCCTTACCTTCGCGACTGTGTTGGTGAACATATGACTAGGAGAGGAGCCGGAAATGGGCGGCGTCACTTGCTGGCTGGAGGTGATCTGCGGTGTCAGAGGCGCCGAGATGTTGGAGTACGGGGCGGGGGTGTAGCCATTGTTGGTCGAGGGATAACGCAGGAGGTGCGTCGGGGTTCCTGGCCGGGAGTTGTTGGGCGTGAGGCCCTGCTGGCTCAGGCGCTGCGCCACGATCTTCGAACAGGCTGCCGGGAGCAAGGGGGCGTTAGTGCCGAGACAAGGGGATTGGGTCTGCAGGCTACATGTGAGGCAGATTCGGGATTAGACTAATGCTATTACGCTCATCATAATTTTAGACAGAAAAAACGTGATAATATAAAACCAAGTCATGGAAAATGAAATGCCAGGCTGACTGGCGCTAATCCGACGCCACTCTTAAGACGCGTCCTCGGATTCTGAGCTTTGGTACACTCCTGAAGAATCTACAAGCCACCGAACACGCAAACGCACGCACAAATGCGCGCGCGCGCGCACACACACACACACACACACACACACACACACACACACACACACACACACACACACACACACACACACACACACACACACACACATATATCCACTGACACGCACGCACGCACGGGCGCACACATACCTATCCACACACCCACTCACAAACATCCAAACCCCTACACACAAACACACACACGCCCAACCATCCACCCTTCCACCCACACACACACACACACCCAACCCCCCACCCAGTCCCCTCCCCTCCTACCACCCCTACCACCCCCCTAGCACCCAATCCACCCCGTCCTCCACTCACCATCGTGGAAGACCCTCTCCACATTGAGTCCGTAGGTGGCGCACGTCTCGTAGTAGGAGCACCGCTTGAGATCCGACGCCAACTTCCGAGCTCTCCCGTCGTCGATCACGCGGGGGTTGTTCTCGCTAATTCCATCTGCAAAGACGAGAGAAAAGGGGCGTTAGTTTGTTTTTGTTTTTATTTTCGAGCCAACAATACGTATTTTTAAACTTTAAGTAAAAAGAGAGAGAGAGAGAGACGAGAGATAGAAAGATGGAGAGTACAGCAGAACAGCACGCATACAACACACGAGGACCGCGTATGTGTGTCTGGATTTTTCTCTAAGGGATAAGAGAGAGGGGGAGAAAGAGGGGGAGAGAAAGAGAACGGGGGGGAGGGGTCCCATTGTTACGCTGCCGCACATCCTTGCACTAACTCTGGATCTCCCCTTTCCCTCCTCCCCC
>NC_051393.1:50814321-50851821 GCF_015228065.2 Penaeus monodon | reverse complement strand
AATTACGGGCGGAGGAGGGAAGAGGGAAGGGGGGGTAGGGGGGGGTCGCCACAGGAGAGACAGGACGCCACAGCAGGAAGTGTGTGTCACGTGACCATCCTGTGGCGTCCCCTGCAACTTCCGCTCGGATCATGTTCGGCCGATGATGCTGCGAGAGGGCCTGCCTCCCTCTCCTCTCATTCTCTCTCTCTTTTCTCTCTCTCTCTCTCTCTCTCTCTCTCTCTCTCTCTCTCTCTCTCTCTCTCTCTCTCTTCTCTCTCTCTCTCTCTCTCTCTCTCCCTTCCTCCCTCCCTCCCTCTCCTTCTCCCTCTCTCTCTCCTTTCATTAAAATCCAATCTTTTCATCCTTCAACAACGAAAATTCCGACCGCCCGCCGCCCACCGCCGCCCACCTGCGTACGCGAGAGACCAAGAAAAAGGAGACCTCGATGACGACGAGGATAATTATCCGGCTGAGTTAATTATCCTTCAATTTCCTAATCCATGGTCGTCTTGCTTCACCCTCTCCCCTACCCCCCTCCTTCATCCCCCCCCTACCCTAACCCCCCCCACCTTCTCTCAACACTAAGGGTGCCACCAACGCCATATACTCCCCCCCCCCCCACACACACCTAATACTACTGCCAGCTTTCCCCTACCCTTCCCCTTACCCCCCACCCGACCTTGCCTGCACTCCTCCCCCTCCCCCCCTAACCGAACGGCCCAAACTGGACTATTCACCCCCCCCCCCCCCGAGTTACCGCCCTCACAATAAAAGTCTCTGGGAACTTGGCCGGCCTCCCTCGTCTCTGATTTCCTTCTTTCCCGGTCTTTGGGCCTCCGCGTCTTCTCTTCACCCTTTTATTTCGCCCTCCTTCCTTCTCCTCTTTCTCCGCCTCCCCCTTCTCCTCCTCCTCCTCTCTTTCTCTCTCCGCCTCTCCCTCCTCCTCCTACTCCTACTTCCTCCGATTCTTCCTACTCCTACTCTTTCTCGGATTCTCCCCCTTCCTCCCTTTTCGGAGCAAGGAGGAGAGGGCACGAAAAGGGCATCCGAGCCGCGGGCCGCAGACGCGAATCGCTCAGCTGAGATGAGGATGCTCTCGCTCGCAAGATGGCCGGTGATTCCCTCAGCCTCGCGTGACGGCAGCGGTATGAACAGGGGACGGTGGGAAGGGGGGGGCGGTGGGAGGGGGAGGGAGGGAACGGGAGGAAAGGGGAAGGGAGGGAAGGGGAGAGGAGGGAATGATTGGAACGGGAGGGAGGGATGGGGAGAGGAAGACTGAAGGGGAAGATGGGAGAAGGGAGGGAGGGAAGGGAAAAAAAGAAGAAAGAGAAGTTGACGGGGGAGGAAGGAAAAGATGAGGGAGGAAAGGGAAGAGGACAGAAGAGAAGATTAAGGGGGACGGGAAGAGAAGAAAAGATGAGGAGGGGAAGGGAAGGAAGGAAGGGAAGGGGACAGAAGAGAAGATTAAGGGGGACGGGAAGAGAAGAAAAGATGAGGAGGGGAAGGGAAGGGAAGGAAGGGAAGGGGGAAGGGAAAATGACGACGACCTTAGAGTGGAGGAGAAGAAAGCAGGGGGAGAGGGGCGTGGAGGGGGGACTTCTCAACTCCCGTACATAAAGCAGAAATGCCACAACAAGAGCAGCAGCAGACAGATACCTGGGCCAGGATCTCCTCCGAAAAATAATAACAACCCAGCAGGAACGCCACCCCGGAAACACAACATCGCCAGACAAACATCACGGACCACACACACACACACGCAACTCGATTACGACCTTCCTTCTTTCCTTCCCTTTTTCCTTCCCCCAACGAATCGATGGGCCGCCGATGTGATTGCGTCACCGCCCCGAATGACCCTCGCGAGGCCCTTCCCCTGCCCCTCCCCCTCCTCTCCCCCTCCAAGCGCTGGCCTCGGACCGAAACGTAACGAGAACCGAGGGCGTCACCGAGCGGGGGGTCGGGTGACGACGCTCGACAGGGAAACCCGTGGTCAGCGCTCAACACCTCGCCGTCACCGCCCCTCAGCCTCGTCCTCCCCTTTCTCCTCCTCCTCCTCCTCCTTCCCCTTCCTTTACCTCTCCATCTACTCGTTCCCTTTCCCACCATCACTATCATCATCATCACCATAATCATCATCATCCTTCTTCTCCTTCTCGTCCTTGTTCTTGTTCTTCTTCTCCTGTTTCGGGACACTAACGTTTATCCAAACCAGCATGAACCTGCTTGTTGTTACCGCCTATCTGGTGTCCTTCAATCGTTACAATCAACACAAGACAACTTCTTCATAAGAAACCAAATTTAGGTGAAGAAGGGATAAAAGAAATGAGAGAAGGGAAGGAGAAAAATGATGAACAGAGAGAGAGGAGGAGAAAAGGGGGAAGGGAGAGGGAGGAGAGCGGGGCGAAGTAGACTCAGCCCGTGGTATAAATTACTCCATTTCAAGAGTTGCGGAGAACCTTTCTCTCGGCCACTCTCGCCTCGCAACTTGGGGGAAGGAAGGAAGACATAAAACACTTGCTTAAATCTCTCCCTCTCTCCTTCCCTGCCCCCCCCCCCTCTCTCTCTCTCTCTCTCTCTCTCTCTCTCTCTCTCTCTCTCTCTCTCTCTCTTCTCTCTCTCTCTTTTAACATATAATAATGATCATGATAATGATAAAAATAATAACAATAAAAACAAAACAAGACCAATAATAATAGTCATAATAATAATTAAAATAGTAATAGTAATTGTCAACACATACGGATAATAACATGCGGCTTGAATAAAATACCCATAGAATTTCCTTAATTGCACTGAAGACCGCAAATGTTCAAGCTGTTAATGAACTCCTATAATTAACTGAATTAAAACCAGATTGTGTACACAGAGGGCCCGAGGGGGGAGGAGGAGGGAGGGGAGGGAGGAGACGGAGAGAGGGAAGGGAGCAAAGGGGAGGGAAAAGAGAAGAGAGGCAATGGAGGACAGAAATAAAGGAGATGGGAGGGGAGTAGAGAAGAGGGAAGGGGAGGGGAGTAGAGAAGAGGGAAGGGGAGGGGAAGAAATAAGGGCAAGGGGTGCTGGGTACGGGGAACGGGGAAAGGGGATTGAGTGAGGGGGGGAGGGAACAGAGAGGGAAGCGGAAGGCCATAGGGGGCATATGGCGACCAGACCGAAGGGAAAACCACATTCCTCGCACTTCACACTTGCTTCTTCCATATGTTTATTCGTAACACCTATTCCTACTTCCTACGGGCTGCTATCTACATTTATATCTATCATTATCATTATGATTATTATCATTATCAGAAAGAGAGAATGGAGAGAGAGAGAGAGAGGAGGAGAGAGAGAGAAGAGAGAGAGGAGAGAGAGAGAGAGAGAGAGGAGAGAGAGAGAGAGAGAGAGAGAGAGGGGGGGGGGGGAGGGAAGGAGGAAAGGAAGGGAGGGACAGAAAGAGGGAAAAACAAATTACACATCTCAATTAAAAACGTTTTCTGGGACACCCCCTTCGAGTGGAGAGCGGAGAGGGGAGAGGAGAAAAGAGGGAGGCAGGTAAGAGGAGAGGAGAAGAGATTAAGGAAGGGCGGAGGGGGAGAAAAGGGAAGAAGAGAGAAGGAATGAGAGGGGTGAGAAATGGATCTGAGAGGAAAAAAAGAGGAAGTGAGCAGATGAATGAGAAGGAGAGAAGAAGGAGAGGAGAGGAGAGAAAAGGGGAAAAAAAGAAAAGAAGAATAGATTGAAAGGGGAAGAAAGGGAGGAACAAGATAATCAAGAACCACACGAGAACCAAAGACAAACGCTCTTCCCCGTGTTTATATTTTCCTCCGAGCTGGTCACGCGAGGAAAACAAGAGCGACCCCCCCCCCCGCAAGAACCAGGAGCCCTGCCCGCCCACAACCACGACAACAGAGAAAACAAATAACACCTATTTGTAAACAGGTCCTTCTAACCCGAAGTACCCACTTCCCTAGCCAGCCAGATCCACAAAATCCATTCGTATAAATCCACTTCTGATGCGTGACCTCTCCACCTCCACTTCATATATAATATAAATACAAATATAAATATAAATATATATTATATACTTATACACATATATACACGTGTGTGTGTGTGTGTGTGTGTGTGTGTGTGTGTGTGTGTGTGTGTGTGTGTGTGTGTGTGTGTGTGTGTGTGTGTGTGTGTGTGTGTGTGTGTGTGTGTGTGTGTGTGTGTGTGTGTGTGTGTGTGTGTGTATGTGTGTGTACGGTGAGTGTATAACCATGCCTGTATGCATCTTCTCCACCTTCCCCAATCCACTTGACTCATCCACCTTCGCCCCCCCCCATTCCCGAGTGCGAGGCCTGCGACCACGGGCCACGACCTCCGTAAGCCGGCGCTGCCCGTCGCCGGCCGTCCGCTCGGCTCCGATTACCCGGCTTCTCGGCTTTACGGCTCACTTACAGCGATGCTCGCCGCGCTCCCTCACCTGCCTCTCGCTCCTCTTCGCCTTTTCTTTAATGATCTTTTTCGATCTCTTTCTTTGCTTGTCTCTAATTCATTATATGACGTGACGACAACAATAACAAAAATAATAACATTTACACCATCAAACATAACAACAAAAACTACGTCAGAACACAAAATAGAGAAACAAACAAAAACAAAACACTAATGAGATCCTATGCCTCCGCCTCCACCCCGCCCCCCCCCCTTCCCTTCCCCCTCGTCCCCCCCCCCGACCTCCTTCGGGCGCGATACGAACGGCTGCTCGGTGACGCGGCCGCAACAGCCAAGGCTCAGCCCGACGCCCACTCTTTAGAAAGCCTGACGGACAGCGCTGAGCCGGAACCCCGGTGGCTACAGAGAAACCTCGGCGCGGTGAGCAGGAATCCTTCGCGCACTCTCTTCCTTGCGCCCTTCATTAGCATTATCATCATCATTAATGTTAACATAACTATTGTTACTATCATCATCAATGTTGATATAATAGTTATAATAATTAATTACTAATATCATTTTATTGTCATTATCCTTACTATCATTATTATTATTATTATTGTTATAATCATAATCCTCATAATCATCAATACTATTATTTTGTTATTACCATCATTATCAGCATTCCTCCTCCTCCTCCTGCTTCGCGTTGCCATTCTCCTCTCCCCGTCCCCCCCCCCCTCCCTCCCACATAAACACAGGGATTTCGCCTCCGCCTTTCGCTTTGCAGGCCATAATTAGACCTCGTGAAAGACACACAAACACGCCCAGAGGCACTCTATTCAGGCCGGGCTTTGAACCCTTCTGGAGAGGTCAACGAGGGAGGCCGGCCCTCCTGACCTCGCTTGACCTGCTGTGACCTGAAGTGCCTTACCCCTTTCCTCAAACCATGGCAGAACCGCGTGGCACTGTCGTCCCTTGGCACCCTGACGACCCTGGCACGCCCAAGCGATTCAACGACAAGGCTCTCAGAAAAACGCCACTAGTCACGTCACTGCAAATCACACCCCATTTGCCAAATGACTGCAACCATGCAATGACACAACGACAAAATAACAGCATATAAACACACCCACATCCAACATGGGAGAGTCCGTAGCTGAATGAATGGAAGACAAATAAACAAAAACAAAGAACACGTGTTTTGAAACATAAACAGCAAGCGAGTTACGAGGCTTCATTCACATCCACCTCGCCCTCCTCTCCTGTCCCTCTCATTCTCCTTCTTTCTCTCTCTTACCCTTTCTCCCTCTTCCTCCCCTCCCTCCCTCTTTCTCTTTCCCTCATTCACTCTCTCTCCTTCTTTCTATTCCCCTCATTCACCCTCTCCCCCTTCACCACTCTCCCTATTCACTCTTCTTTCTCTCCCCCTTCCTCCCTCCCTCCTCCACGAATGCTTACCCATGATGTTGATTCGGGCAGACTCTCTCAGGAACGGAAGCTTCATTTGTGCGATGCGCTTAATCTTCCGCAGGCACTTGGTCAGTCTCATATATGCAAATTCACTTCTATGTCGCTCACCAACCCCTTTTCTCTCTCTCCTTGTCCTTCTTTCTCTCTTGGCGTACATTCACAAAAATTAAGGTATAGCACTATCAAATGTTCTCTTTTCTTTCAAATAACACTCAAGTTTTCAAAAAAAAGGGGGGGGGGAAGGGGAAAAAGGAAAAGGGGGAAGGGGAGGGGAAGTAGCGCGCCCGGTTTTTCTGAGGATTTCGGCAGCGGCGCGGGATGAGGTGTTTGCGGGACCGCGGCGCACGAGACACTGAGTCTGCGAGATGCGGGGACCTGCGACATGCGGACCGCTACCCGGAGGGGGGGGGGTGATTATCCATTCACTTCTGTCTGTCGCGCTCTCGCTCTTTCTTTCTTTCTTTTATTTTTCCATCATTACAATTCTCTCTCTCTCTCTCTCTCTCTCCTCTCTCTCTCTCTCTCTCTCTCTCTCTCTCTCTCTCTCTCTCTCTCTCTCTCTCTCTCTCTCTCTCTCTCTCTCTCTCTCTCTCTCTCTCTCTCTGTCCCTCGTTCTCGCGCCCCCGCACTGGGGTATAAACACAGGGTGACTAATGCCGCTAACACCACACGCGCATTCAACAGGAAGACGATCTCTGTCCGCCCCCTACGTGCAAAATTTCCCCTCGCTCGCGTCACAGCTTCCGATCGCGTGAAATACGGATGACGACACCGAGAGAGAGAGAGAGAGAGAGAGAGAGAGAGAGAGGAGAGAGAGAGAGGAGAGGAGAGAGAGAGAGAGAGAGAGAGAGAGAGAGAGGAGAGAGAGAGAGAGAGAGAGAGAGAGAAGAGAGAGAGAGAGAGAGAGAGAGAGAGAGAGAGAGAGAGAGAGAGAGAGAGAGAGAGAGAGAGGAGAGAGAGAGAGAGAGAGAGAGAGAGAGAGAGGAGAGAGAGAGAGAGAGAGAGAGAGAGAGAGAGAGGGCCAAATTTAACATTACGTAATCCAATCGGAAAGCTCGCACATTACTTTGACAGCTATAATTGTACATTTTAAAATCCTCCGACAGACTCTTTTCAACTTGGATTACTGACGTCTAAAAAAAAATACAATACAAAAAAAAAGAAAAGAAAAGAAAAGAAAAAAAAAAGGTCGGCATATTTCTAAGGGCATCACGCGTTTCGAAATTACCGACCAAGACCTTCAATTCTCACCCCATCACAAAAAAAAAAGAAAATAATAATAATAAAAATAAAGACAAACCTAGAAAATGTACCCCCTTCAGCCCCTCCCATCAAACCCCTTAACCCATTAAACGTTACCTGGCGGCCTCCCCCCCCTCCCTTAGGCCGGGCCCGCGTCGAGAATAAGGAACAAGACGTCTATTTGTAAGGGAAGTGTCACGGCCCACTTCCTCCGCCTTCGCCTCCGCCTCCGCCGCCTCCTGGTCACTAAACTTAGCTGGTTACGCTAGCACGATCTTCTCCAGGGCTCGCTAGTTTGTCTGTTTGTTTGCTTTCATGCTTTTTCTGTCTGTATTTCATCTTTCTCTTTTTCTCTTTCTGTTTCTTGCCTTTTCTCTGTCCTTCTTTTGCCTTTTCTCTCTTTGATTTTCTCACTCTTTCCACTCCGTCCGTCCGTCCATCGCGTCTGTCTCTGTCCATCCGTCCGTCTGTCCGTCGTGTCTGTCTCTGTCCATCCGTCCGTCTGTCCGTCGTCTGTCTGTCTGTCTCTATCCGTCCGTCCGTCCGTTGTGCTCGTCCGTTCTTCCCTCCCTCTGTACCGAACCGAAAGGCTTGTAAAACCCCGTAACTGCCATCTCCCCCTAATTTACGTTCGGAGAGAGCAAGGAAGATAAAAGCCTCGACGTAACGCAACAACATCATCTAAAAAAAAAAAAAAAGTAATAGGCCTACTTCCTATGCACAAAAAGAAAAAAAAAATCAAAGTGATCTACAGCGCTATTTACGCCTCTCTTCTCCTCCTTCCCCTCTTCCCCTCCCACCTTTTTTTTTCTCTCTCTCTCTCTCTTGGAGGTTCGGGAACTCAAAGGAAAATATCCTCAATGGAAGACAACTTTTTGCGAGGCGAGAAGGATGAGGGACGGTCTGAAGGGGGGGGGGGCAATGCTCAAAAGGCTTCGATGTGTTCTATCGTGCGAAGGAGGGGAAGAGAGAGGGAGGGAAGGAGAAAGAGGGAGGGAAGGAGAGAGAGAGGGAGAGAAGGAGAGGGAAGGTGAGAGAGGGAGGGAAGGAGAGGGAGAGAGGGAGGGAAGGAGAGAGAGAGAGAGGGAAGGAGAGCAAGAGGGAGAGGGAGAGGGAAAGAGAGAGAGAGAAAACATTTTCCCCCTCTCCTTTCCCTCAAGTCTTTCTCTCTCTTTCTCTCATTTCCATATACCATCTGACTTTGGTTTCAAGACTTCACATACTACAGCAAATCATTTTTCCTCCTAAATCTCAGAGATCCCAAACTAACCAACATGAACAACAACAACAACATGAACAACAACAACAACAACAACATTCAACCCATCCACAACCTCACCCCAACCTCCCTACCTCAAAAAGACCCTTTAAACCCACCCCAGATGGTCACAGATGGATCGAAAGCAAAGCAAAACCTCACTGGGGTTAGACAGACATAAAATTGTCAGTGAAAGTGAAAGAGTATCCACTAGCTCGGTGCTGAGAGGGGGAAATGTGGCAAGTGGGGGGGGGGGTGATGCTTAAAAGAATTTAGAGAGAGGGAGAAAGGGGAAGGAGATGCAGGAAACGGGAAACGGACACAAACACACACATCGAAAACACAAACCAAACCAAACACATAACAAACACCTATAAACAGACAAGTAAAAATACAAACACCACAACCAACCAAAAACAAAACAAAACAAAAAAAAAACAATACCAAGAGCCCAGCAAACAGCAATCGAACACCCCCCCTACCCCCCACCCACCCTGCTTCCGACCCGAGATCCGAAGACCAGCCTCCGCATCTCCCAAATCCCGCGGGAGTTCACAACCATCATTACCAGCGGCCGCAACAATGACCCAGGTTTGGCTTCCGATTCATTATGATCATCGTAATCAATGGCTCACTGTTGCGGCGACCCTAATGGGCCTTAATGGGGGCCTCCGATAATAAATAATTGTGAGCCGGGATGCGCCGCTCGGGATCAGATGCCATTGTCCACTTGCCTCGTCACTGCGGGCGCCGGCTGGCTCGCTGCTGTCCTTGCTGCTGCTGTTGTTGTGGTTGTGGTTGTGGTTGTGGTTGTTGTTGTTGTTGTTGGTGGTGGTGGTGGTGGTGGTGTGTAATTTGGTGTAGTTACTGGTGTTGCAGTTGCCATTGGTGTTGTCGTAATATGGTGTAGTTACTGGTGTTGTTGTTACCTTGAGACAGACATGACTTCAAACAAAGACATCACTTGTGGCTATTCCCGCTTCGCACTATCATGCGAAGGGGCGGTGGGCGGTGGGCGGTGGGCGGGTGGACGGCTGGGTGGGTGAGGTGACTGGCCTATTTCCTTCCTGGCCCAGACACGGTGGGAGACGAGGGGGAGGGGGGGGCATGGACAGGAGAGAGGGGAGAGAAGGGGAGGGATGGGTAGGACAAGGGCTGCGACTGCGACAAGGGGTGGGGGGATGGGTGGGGGGAGGAGGGGAGGCCTGGGCATGGGGTACGGGCAGGGGATGTTGGTATGCCGGCCATAATGCGGAACTTCCCGAGTGTTCCTTTCCCCCGCGTCACCGGGGCAGTCTTGGCAACACGGCGCCCACACCCACGCCCACGCTTGTATATTGCACCCATATCCTCCTCCTCCTCCCCTTCTCCTCTTCCTTCTTCTCCTCCTCCTTCTCAGTCTCCTCCTCCTCCTCCTTCTCCTCCTCCTTCTCCTCCTCCTTCTCCTCCTCCTCCTTCTCATCCTTCTTCTCCTCCTCCTCCTCCTTCTCACTCCTCCAACACACCATGCATTACTTAACACTTTACCTCATTACCTCTGCATGATCTTCACACTCATTCATTACTCAGAGGGAGGGAGGAGAACGGGTACAGGAGGAGGTGAAGTAAATGGGAGAGAGATGGTGGGTGAAAGAAAGAAGGGAAGGTGAAGGGAGTGAAGGGAAGAGGGGCAGAGCCAGGGAGAGGAGAACAGGGAGAGGGAGATTAGAAGGAAGGAGGGAGGGGCACCAATCTCACTGTTCGCGAGATGACTCAGCGGCCTCCCTCCCTCGCTGACTCCCTCCCCTCCTCCCTGACTCCCTCTTTCCCTCCCTCCCTCCTCCCTCCCACCTTCCTGCTTCCCTCCATTACCCACCTTCTAAATCGCCTCATATTATCCACAAACCACTATTAACGAAAAGTGAACACGTAACGAACATCTATCTCACGGCAGTACAAGCTCAACTTATTTGCAATCAGGAGGCAACCTACCCTAAGGAAAAGGGAGAGGAGAGGAGAGGAGAGGAGAGGAGAGGAAAGGAGAGAGGAGAGGAGAGGAGAGAGAGGGGAGAGGGGAGCGAGGAGAGGGGAGAGAGGAGAGTGGAGAGAAGACAGGAAAGAGAAAGAAGTAAAGGGGAAAGAGAGAAGAGATGTAAGAAAATAGAGAAGAGGAGAGAGGAGAGAGAGGAGAGAAACAAGGAGAAAGCAGAGAAAAGAGAGAGGAGAAGGGGGAATACAGGAAAGGGAGAGAGAGAGGGAGAGGGAGAGCGAAATGATGCAACAGGTGTGGGCATGAGGATGACTCACATACCCGACAGCACACCGGTTCCATGCCCTCCGCCCCCCCCCCCCTCCCCGAAATAAAAAATGTGACGTAATCACACGTAATCACAGAGCAACACTCATGCACAGATGGTTCCACTGTCGCCCTTTCATCAACAGCACATTTACCTTGATCAAAATAACAACGCCTTTTGCAATCTGTTCATCGAGAGACAAGGCGAGGATGAAACACTTTTGATACATAAAAAAAAACTAAATGAATTAAAACATATAAAAAATGCATGTCCAAACAACGCAAGAACAAAAACCAACCAACCAAACAAACAAGATACAAACATAAACCTAATAACAAACAAACGAACAAACAAAGGTGACACGGGGACATCCAGGTGAAAAGACGTGACAGGTGCCCTCGCCCCCCCCCCCTCAACTCACACCTCACCTGCGAAATCGACACCTCGAACACACACACGGGTTTGCGCGCGTGTTACGGTGTGAAAACAAAAATAGAAATAAAAATCTTGGCCGGTTTCGCTAATATTCACACAGTGTGTTCAAAACACCTGAATTTCCCACCCCAGATGGCGAAGGTGGGCGGGTGGGTTTTGAACTATCCTTTACTGATGGATAGAAAAGATAAAGAGAGGATAAAAGAATACACAATTAAAATATAAACACAATCCCAAATAATATCATTCGAACACTTTACATAAGCAAACCAACATATAACAAACAAACACACCTAACACCTTTACAACAAACAAACACGCACACAAACCAGCTGATAAAGAAAACACCCACTTACATCATCGAAAGAAAACATTCCTCGCACAACTGCTACTCAAAAAAACAACAAAATCAATTGCAGAAAACGACTTCCTTCTTCATCCACGACGAGACAAGACCACACTGCCCACCACGCCCTGAGTCTCGCCCCCCTCGCTCCCGCCATATCTACAGATAACGATAAGAACACTGCATGGGATTTTCACACTGTGCCAACGCTTATGCACCGGAATGGATAACAGGAGGAAAAGGGAGAGGGAGGGAGAAGGAGGGAAAAGGAGGAGAAAAGCAGGGAGGGAGGAGGCAGGATGGATGGAGGAAAAGGGAAAGGGAGAGGGAGAGGGAGAGGGAGAGACAGAGAGAGGGAGAGAGAGAGAGAGAGAGAGAGAGAGAGAGAGAGAGAGAGAGAGAGAGAGAGAGAGAGAGAGAGAGAGAGAGAGAGGAGAGAGAGAGAGAGAGAGGAGAGAGAGAGAGAGAGAGAGAGAGAGAGAGAGAGAGAGAGAGAGAGAGAGAGAGAGAGAGAGAGAGAGAGAGAGAGAGAGAGAGAGAGAGAGAGAGAGAGAGAAACAAAACAAAAACCACATAACGGAAAAAATCGCAAAATTACGCGACACAGCATCCATAATCCGGCAGTAATCCGCGGGTGTGAGATGTCGCTGCCCCGGTAATCTGCGAGTGTGAACCGATGACGCAACACTTTTAAGGTAGCACCGGTAGCGTTTTTCACCCCGCCTACCTTTTCTTTTCTACCCCCTCCCCCTTCCACCACCACCCTACCCCTTCCACCCTTTTCTTTGACCTTCCTCCCCCCCCCTCCCCTTTCTGCTCTCTATAACACCTACGTGATGTCCACGAGCGAGGGGGTGGGTGGGGAGTATAGGTTCGAAGGGGGGGGGGGGATGTCCGAAAACTGGTGTAGAGGAACGAAGGGGTAAGGGGAAAGAGGAAAAGGAAGGGGGGAGGATGTTACTCAAATCATTTTCGCCCCGTCATTGAAGGCGAGGCCGATGATAGGCCTATGCGGATACGATTAAGGAACAGCGACTCCGAAAATCAATAAAAACAAATATTATAAACAATGAAAAAAACACCTATGAAAATAAACGAAACAAATAAACCAAAAAATCAAAACAGTAAACAAAACACCTAAAATGGTACCGCAGAAAACTACACCGTGCAACAAATGGCAAAAACACGTCCGATTGCGTCATCATCACCGAAGACATCGTCATCACCGCCGAGCTTCCTCACCACACCTAATAATTCACACCAATCACGCAGGAAATGCTCAGGATGAGTAACACTCAACATTCCTTTTCGAATATTTACGTCGCTTTCTCCTTCCGCGTCAACGGAACTCCCCCTTAAGAGTAAAAATAAAACAAAAAAGAAAATAAAAATGTAAGAAACGACTTACTGTTTTACATTGCATAATTATATCTATTAAAGCGAGATTTAAAAAGGAAATAAAAAAAACGTTCGCCCAAATGAGGCAATCAGGAAGAGGGTGGGATGCGTTTGGGGAAACGTTTCAACGTTTGCTCTTCGGGATGAAAGTGGAATCACTTTGCAACTTGATGCAAGAGGCGGAGGGGAGGGGAAGGGAGGAGAAGAGAGGGGAGAGGAGAGGTGAAGAGAGAGGAGAGGAGATGAGAAGAGAGGGGAGGTGAGGAGAGTAGAAAGACAGACTATCAAGACAGACACACAGAAAGAGAGAGAAGAAACAATAATACATATCACAAACCACAGAATCACAAAAAGGGGGCGGGGTTCACGAGACACAGCTGTGAGGTCACACCCACCCACCTCCTCCTCCTCCTCCCCCTCCTCCACTTCCCCTTCCTCTCCCCTTTTCCCTACACCTAAGGCCGTGTGCTCTCCACTGCACCCGTCAAGCGCGCCAGTGACTTTTTGACGGCTTGACATTGTCCCCTCAGAGATAATATCAGTGACTTGCTTTTCCTCCCTCCTTCCTCCCCTTTCTCCCTCTCTTCCCCTCTACACCCCCTACTAGTTCGCCCATAACGATCGATTACTCTTCCCTCTCCTCCCCCCCCCCTCTCTCTCTCTCTCTCCCTCTTTATCCCCTCCTCCCTTCTTCTTTATTGTCCTCCTCCTTCCCCATTATCGACCCGAGCGATCGTGCGAACATCGCTGCGTCTCACTGTAAACAATTACCCCCCCTCTACCCCCACCCCACCCACTACACCTCCTCCCCCACCCAAACACTCTATATTTAGACCAATTCACGCAATGGTATATCGATACCAATACATCACAAAAACTATTTTCATTCTCCTTACTATCACCAACTCAACAATCATTAATAAATCGATCTCCCATAATTATATCCAATGAAGTACAAAATACAAAAGTACTATACTTGAACAACGCAAACACTGAAAACATGGATGTGTAACCGGATCGGAGTACATGTTTTTCTCTTTCTAAATCTTCTAATTTGCTCTGATAAACAAACATGGACAATCTAAACCTTGCTGACGTCACTTATCGCATATGATTAATGATATGTGTGCGCGCGATAAGGATTATCCACGGGGAAGGAGAGGGAGGGGAGGATGGGCGTGGGGTGGGGTGGAGGGAGGGATAAAATACCCTATTGACCTTCCTTCTTGTTGATTTTGCTTGGTCATTCCCACACTCGTAATAAACAGTGAGATGGTGATTATTCTCACAGTTCGAATGGTAACAAATGACACCGTAACGAATACGATATTAATGAAGGTAAAAAAAAAAATATGATATACTGGTAAATTTATGACGATAATGATAATTATAATAAAAATAATGATAAAGGAAAGTGATGGTCGTGGTGGTGATAGGATGGATATGAAGAGGAAGAGGAAGAGGAAGATTATGGTGATGATAATACCAACATAAAAATATCAATAATCAAAATAATAATAACACCTGGGCCGAAACCTAGGCCTACTACGTTCATCCTTTGGGGTTGGAAGACGCGACCCAAGGCAACCCTTTGCCTCCCTTTTCCTCGCTCACCACAACAATCGCAAACCTATGTAAAATGGATAATAAAACCTTTTCGATGCATAGGATAATGACTCGATGTTGTAAAGGTCGTTCCTCGGTTTTCATAACGAAATTATTTGCATCATAAAAGTGGTTTACCTCCCCCCCAACACCTCCCTCTCCCTATCTTGCTTACCTACATGGCGTCAACAGCATAGGCCTCCCTCCCCCCCCTCTCTCTTCTCTTCTCTTCTCTTCTCTTCTCTTCTCTTCTCTTCTCTTCTCTTCTCTTCTCTTTTCACTTCCCTTCAAACATAGGCCTATCTCCCCCTCCCACCCCCTGAATTCCAGCTGAAGCTATCGATTTCAACCCCAACGGCCTCCTTGTGCTTCAACAAGGGGAGGGAGTGTTAGCATTTCTCTGCAACGCGACCCGGAAAAGGGAGAAGGTTCGAGGGCGCCTTGTTTGCGCACTCGGGGGTCGTTGAAAACAACGCCTGTGGAATGAGGTGGTTGGGCCCAATTATTAGGCGTTGTTTTGGCTGTTTCGTTGTTTGGGCGGCGGTTTGGGGCTCCATCGCGGGTTCCTCTCGAGACACAAAGCGCCATGTCCTCGCCCTCTCGTTGGAACCGACGGCCGAAACACAAACGCTTTTGCAAAAATTCTCAATCGGAAATTTCGACCACCACTCAACGCACATTGAGAACCCTTCGTTCTCTCCTTCTCTCTCTTTTTTATTTATTCTCTCACTTTCTCTCTCTCCCTTTCTTCACTTTAAGTCTTGTGTACACAAACTCGAGAATGACCCTCAAAAAAGGAGCAGTTCGAGAGAATTCGCTCTCTTCCTCTCATGCTCACTCTCATACATAATCACTCACTCTCTCACTCTCTTAATCAGTCACTCACTCATTCACACACAAATTCCCCCCCCCTTTCTCCCCCTCCCCCCCTTCCCTCTCATCTCCCTCTCCCTCTCCCTCTCCTTCTGTCTGTCTCTTACACACACATACCATTTCTCACTACCCACGGAAATCGCTGCCTCCTGCATGCATTTCCAGCTTTTCACAACCGGGGAAGAATGCAACCCCAGAAAAAAACGACAAATCGACAAAAACTGCAAGAAAAAAAAAATACAGTTATACGGAAATTACGGAAAAAATTCCCTTTTTTTCTTGCCACTCCCGGACATGGGCTTGTAACATGGGTGAATTTACAGCAGGTCTAAGCGATGGGTCTGATGATAGAGGCTCGTAAAAGGCCCGCTGATGTTTATCGCCAGAATGCAGCTTTCATCTCCCTTTCTCTCCCTTTCATCACTTTCTCCTTTGCCTACTTTGTCTGTCTGTGAACCTTTCCGCAGATTCTCTCTCTCTCTCTCTCTCTCTCTCTCTCTCTCTCTCTCTCTCTCTCTCTCTCTCTCTCTCTCTCTCTCTCTCTCTCTCTCTCTTAAATCCTCTCACTCAAATACACACACACACACACACACACATAGACACACACACACACACACACACACACACACACACACACACACACACACACACACACACGTGCGCGCGCGCGCGCGTCTTTCGAAACAAGAGCAGCGCCATAAGGTCCAAAATCCCTTCCCTTGGCCACTCGAGGTGAGCCTTAGACGCTGGCATTGTGTGACGGCCAGGTGGGGCAGGCGGGGCACATACCCAAAGCTCAAGAGATTTGCACACCGCCTTATTGTGGGCCTCAGCCGCCGCTACGGGACACGAGGCCACGAGGGCGGCATGGGCTGGGTATAGCCTGGTGGTTGGTACAGACATCAAGGTGGGCATGGAGGCCGGGAAGGGGGGAGGATGAGAGGAGAGTGTGGATGCTTGATCCTGATCTACCTAAGAATATGCGATTGATAGAAGCCAAATGTGTAACTTATATGTAATATGTAAATGTGTAAAGTGTTTCTCTACCATAAAAAAACATACTATTCCACAATAACTGAACTACCATCTATATATTTATATATTTTTGAGAACAACTACCTTGTGCTGTAACTCATCCCCGACCTTACAGCACAGCCAAAATAAACACACCACCTCACATGTGACTGACCTACTGAACTTGACACACCCGAGTCCCCGTCGACGTCCCCGCGGCCAAGGACCAGGCCGAACGCGACGGAAATCTCCAAAGGGAGTCTCCACGGCACGTCACACTCGACGAGACCCCCACCGACTCCACCAACTCACTCCACCGAAGCCTCCTGCATCTCCTCCGACCCCACTAACTCACTCCACCGACGTCAACAACTCACCGCACCAGCGCCACCGACCTCACTCCACCAACTCCACCGCTTCCTTCCACAACCGGCAGCGAGCGAGATCACGAGACCCACTCCAACCCGAACTCCCACCGTCCCGACAGCATAAACACCCCAATTTTTTTTCTTCTTTTTTATACACACCAAATGGAGCATTACACCCGCGGCCCGTGAAAAAAAATGTCATAAAAAAGGGGAGAGCTTTGTTACCCCTGCGTTCGTCGTGCAGAGGAGCATTGTCTGACCCCTGAGAATCTCCCCCCCCGCCCCCCCCATCCCCCATCCCTCGCGCGCCGACCCTATCCGCTCACCACGAGGTCGCTAAGATCCCTTGTTGCTGAGTAGCGCCTCTTCTCCGCGCCTCCTCTCCACTCCTCCTACTCTCTCTTCATTCTCTCTTCATTCCCGCTTCTTGTTTTCATTTTTGTCTCCCTTGTACCTTTCTTCTTACTCCTTCTCCTTCTACTACTACTCCTCCTCTTCCATCCTCTTCTCCTTCTCCTCCTACCTCTCCTCCTTCCCCCTTCCTCCTTCCTTCCCCCTTCCTCCTTCCTTCCTCCTATTCCTGTTCTTCCTCCTCACAAGCCTCAAGTGCAGCCAAGGTGGCGCCTCGAAAACCTGCTTGATCGATAACGTAGCTCTTAAAACAGTCAAGGCAATAAAAAGGAGGAGAAAGGAAGGATGACTCACTTCGCACATGAACGACATGATTACAGCGAAGGGAGAGAGAGGGAGAAAAGGCAGAAGGAATGAGGGGGTAGGGAGGGGGAAAGAAGATGAGAGGTAGGGAGGAGGAAGGAAGGAAAGGAAAATGAGGGGTAAGGAAGGAAAGGAAAATGAGGGGTAAGGAGGGGAAGGAAAAAGAGGGTAAAAAGGTAATAACCGACCCTTTAAAAGTACACGCCAACTCGAATATCCATCGCGTGAATAAAAATCTACGACTACAAATCGATAGAAGACCCAAGGCGAAGGAGGGAAAGAGGGGAGAGGTGTAGGGAGGGGGAAAGGGAAGGCAGAGGTAAGGGAAAAGAAGAAAGGAAGATAAGACTGAGAGGAAGAGCAAGAGGCAGACGCAATATCGAAGGACAAGAGTAAGGAAAAAAAGCAGAAGAAAAAAAAAAAGGGAAAAAAAACTAAGAATCGCGACAAGAATACGGAAAAAAGGGAAAATAAATCTAGAAAAGAGAACAGGGAACAGAAGAGGAAAGAAAAAGAAGAGGAAAAGCAGTCTCCGAAGAATCCCGAGACGCAAGCCCGGGGCCGAGGCGAGCGCGGGGGGCGGCCGGCACGCGTACGGCGGAGGCTCGTGGCAGATGCCGCACGGGCTGGAGGGGGGTGGGGGCTGGTAGGAAGGGGGGGTCGGGCGGTCGGAGGGGGCGGGGAGGTTGGGCAGGAAGGAGGGGGATGGAGGGTATGGGGAGGGAGGATGAAGGAGAAGACGGGGTAACAGACGAAGGGAGGGAGGGAAGGAAGGAAGGCGGGAGGGAGGGAGGGAGGGAGGGAAGGAAGGTAGGAGGGAGGATGAAAGCGAAAGAGAAGAGAAGAAGCAGAAAGAAAGAAACGAGGAAGGAAGGAAGGAAGGAAGGAAGGAAGGAAGGAAGGAAGAGAAGGAAGGACAGGGACGGGCCTGAAGAGGGAGAAGAGAGGGAAGAGGGCAGCCGAGGGGCGAGGGAGGGCGAGGCCAGACAGCAGACTACAAAGGCGTCTGGGGCCTCTCTCTCCCTCTCTCACACGGCCTTCTGTAGGGTCTGGATCCCGCACAACAATGGTCTCCTCGGCCTCCCTCCCCCCCTCGCGCAGGATCCCCGGACAGGCACCACCGTCAGCCGCCTAAACCAATATCCGACGCCACAACGTCAACAAATCGCAAACGAAAACCATTAAAAAAAATTGGATTGAAAAAAGAAAGAGAATAAAAAAAGAGAAGAAGAGAGAGAAAAAAGTGAGAAAATTACGAGGCAAAAATCACAGATGGTTGCCTGTCCTTCTTACCTTCTTTACCCCCCCCCCCACACATATCCTCCCCTCCCCTCCTAACGAAGAAAATAGTTTCAATGAATATGTTCACAGCTAGAAGTGTGTGTGTGTGAGTGTGTGTGTGTGTGTGTGTGTGTGTGTGTGTGTGTGTGTGTGTGTGTGTGTGTGTGTGTGTGTGTGTGTGTGTGTGTGTGTGTGTGTGTGTGTGTGTGTGTGCGTGTGCGTGTGCGTGTGCGTGTGCGTGTGCGTGTGCGCGTGTGTGTTCGTGTGTGCGTGGTGTACAGAAATATAAACATACCCAACCTATCCACAAACACTCACACCATCACAACAAACACAACAAAAACAACAGCAAATCCTCATCCCCGCTATTGCATCATCGTCCCGGGGAACCTCACCGCCCCCCCCCCCCGAACGCAAATTAAAACAGCCATCGCGAGGCCTCCCGCCGGCCACCCAACGCAACACATTTTCTCTCCATTGTCGCCTTTTTTCTAAAGATTGAGAAAGGACGAAAGAAAAGAATGAGAGAGAGAGAAAGAAAGAAAGAGAAAAGGAGGAGAGAAGAGAAGAAGAGAAGAAGAGAGACCCCCCCAAAAAAAGAATCTATTATCTCGCCATGATTTACATTCATAGGAAGCTGACCCTTAAAAAAAAGAACGGGAGAAAAAAAAATAGCATAAAAAATGCGAGAGAGGGCGGCTTCGAAGGGCAAATTGTGACATACGATACGGGGGAAGGGAGGGGGTGATGGGGTGGGGGGTAGGGGGTGGGGGAGTTAAGGTAAGAACGCCTTACCCATGCGTGTACATTTGAAGACTAAATACACAAGGTATGGCTGGCGTATGGGGGACGAGGGGAGAGGAGGGTAGGGAGTGAAAGGTGGGGTGGGGGGTGAGATGCGGGGAGAGGGGAGAGGTTAGCATTATGATTATCTTTGGTCATATTATTCACACAACTGATCGGGAACAATTACGTGATATCACAGGCCAGGTGTATCCATTTTCCCCTCCATGTTATCCAAATTTCAATTATTTCACACACAATTTTTTTTGCTTTAGGACCTGTAGATTATACATTCCACAGATACGCATTTTCAATTACTTTAAAACTGGCATTAATCGTATCTAATATACATAACAAATAAATTAGCATACTGCTAATGCATCTGTACACATACACGTGCATGTGCGGATATACGCACGTGTATGTATACATGTATTTCATGTATTTCTGACGAAGATATAATCGAAACCGATCAAATACATCTCTTGTACTGTGAAGATATTCATTCTCATTCATACCTTTCATACATTTGTCAACATGGATACGGTTCATATATACGCATATTAGCATTCACGTAATATCTATGACTACATCATCAACATACATCGGATAATAATTTATCAACACCCGATCTTGCACTAACAACATTCCAGACGAATCACGTGGCTGTTGCGCCATCTCGCGTCCACATAAACCACGTGCTCCCCCACCCTTACCCACCCTCACCCCCCTCCATGCCCCCCACCACTACCCCTTAGCACGGACGACGTTACGCATACGCAATGGACTCTATTTCGATGACCGCCATGCATATGGGAAGTGGGGGGGAGGAGGAGGAGGGGGGAAGAGCCTTCTAATACCCTCTACCCCCCCCCCTCATGACCCTCTACCACCCCGCCGCCCCCCCAGCAAGCATCTGCCCGGTGGCCGCTGAAGGCAAAATATCGCGTGCGGGAGCGAGGACAAGGCGCGCCGCTCTAATCCATCAGGGCCTTTTGTGCCGTCGCCACCACGCACTCGCGAAGGACACTCAGGTAATGACAGTGTCCTCCGCCTCCTCCTCCTCCTCCCCCTTCCTTCCCCTCCCCTCCTTTCTCCTCCACTCCTTTCTCCTCCACTCCCCTCTCTTCCCCCTACTCTCCCTTCCTTCCCCTTCCCCTACCCTCTTCCTCTTCCCTCTCGGACAAATCCCCCTTTAAAATGACCCCCCCCTCCTTCTCGCCCCCCCCTTCCCTGGCCACAACAAAGCCGTGTCCGAGCGCAACCCCCCCCCCCCCTTCGGACCCCTTCGGCCTCCGTCGGCGCCTCCTGCCGACGCTCGAGGACCAGCTGACTCGCGTCTCGCCGGAGAAGGTACCTGGCAACAAGGACCAAGCAAGAAAAAACCTTGTCCTTGTATGCTTGCTTGTCTGTATTGCTAGAGAGATCCCTTGCTTGTGTGATTGCTGACCAGTTTTACAAGCTTAATGTCAATAATTAAGCTGCATTAATGTTTTTGAGTGCTTGAATGCCTGCGCTTGCCTCGTCTTCATTTCTTTCCTTCGTTCTTGTATATATGCACGATTGCATCTCTCTCTCTCTCTCTCTCTCTCTCTCTCTCTCTCTCTCTCTCTCTCTCTCTCTCTCTCTCTCTCTCTCTCTCTCTCTCTCTCTCTCTCTCTCTCTCTCTCCCTTTTTCAACCTCCCAACCAACCGTAACGTTCGCACTCCCCCTCCCCCTCCCCACTCCCTCCACCCTTTCAACCACCTACCAGCTTCTCCTCAATTAACATCATCATTTTCACTGCCACCGGCACCGCACTCATCGCCGTCATTTTCATATATAATAATATTCACAATGAAGCCTTATGCACACAAAAGAAAAGAGGAATGAAAAGAGAGAATGAGAGAGAGAGAAAAAAAAAATGTACATGAATGCTACTCTTCAAGCACGGCCCGGCCTCTCTACCTGGGTCTCCTCCCTCCCCCCCTCCCCTTCCCTCCCTCTTTTCCCTTTCCCTCTGTACCCCTTCCTATGTTCCTTTTGCTTCCTTGCTTCTTCCTCTATTTTAGTAGTAGTAGTAGTAGTAGTAGTAGTAGTAGTAGTAGTAGTAGTAGTAGTAGTAGTAGTAGTAGTAGTAGTAGTAGTAATAGTAGTAGTAGTAGTAGTAGTAGTAGTAGTAGTAGTAATAGCAGTGAGCAAACGCAACAACAACAATAGTAACAGCAGTAAGACTGAGAATAATGCATCATTATCAATATTTGCTATCATTATTATCATCATTATCGTCGTCATCGTCACTTTTATCACCCTCGTCCTCATCATCATTATCATTAATATCATTATTATTATCATTTCTCTTCCTCCTCCTCCTCCTCCATGCACCGTTCCCTCAGCAACGCCGCCACGAACCATAAGCGTCATGCAACTGAATCTGGAAGCGAGTGCATGACGAGGCAGCAGGGGGAACACACACATGCATAAAACAATTCCACAGACTCACGCACGAATTCAGTACACATACATGCCTAAGTACGGACACGCACACACGCACCACGCCCCCCACACACACACACACACACACACACACACACACACACACACCTCGACCACCACATACATACATACATACATACATGCACACCACCACCACCACATATACACACGAACGCACGCACACACGCACGCACGCACCGAGACGTCACGCACCCTGACTTCGAATCACCGATGCTCTATTTATTCAACCCCCCCCTCCCCTCCCCCCACCCCCAGGGTTTCACTGGACCGACCCCACACTATGCTAATGGTGGCGATAATGATGATGATGATTAATGATGGTGAGGATGGTGATTAATGAAAGTGATGAGAGTGACCGAATTGGCACCTGGAGATGATGATGATGATGATGATGATGATGATGATGATGATGATGATGATGATGATGATGATGATGATGATGATGATGATGATGATGATGATGATATTAATAATGATAACGCTAAAGTTGATAGCGATGATGATAGTGACTCAATGATCACGTGACTTCATCTTTTCCCATCACCCTCATGCTCCCTCACCTTTCTTCTTTACGAACAGTTATCTATCGTTCGAATTCATTTACTGAGATCTACCGTGATTAAGAAATGGATTTACTACCGTGATTAAGAAATGGATTTACCGGAAACCTCTTCCCCCCCCCCAATTCCTTCCCTCCCCCTCCCCCCTCTCCCTCCTTCTACTCCCCCCCCCATCCCCTTCTCGTCCTCCCCATTCCCTTCTCCTCCTCCTCATCCCTAACCACAACCCTCTTCCCTTACCCCCCCTCCCCACACCCCTCCCCCAACCTGGACCGCACATACGTATTAAATAGGTTATTTCCACAGCCTCCGCCGGCCATCAATGATCCGCGCACATATTTTTGGGCCAGAAATGTGTGTTGTGTGGGATGGAGGGGAGGGGAGGGGAGGGGAGGGGAAGGGAGGGGAGGGGAGGGGAAGGGAGTAGGGGAAGAGAGGAAGGGAGTGAGCGAAGGAATGGGAGTGGAGTGGAGGAGAGGGAGGAAGGGAGAGAGGGGAGAGAGAGAGAGAGAGAGAGAGGGAGAGAGAGAGAGAGAGAGAGAGAGAGAGAGAGAGAGAGAGAGAGAGAGAGAGAGAGAGAGAGAGAGAGAGAGAGAGAGAGAGAGAGAGAGAGAGAGAGAGAGAGAGAGAGAGGAGGGTAGGAAGATATGAAGGGAAGGAGGGATATTGGTGGAGGGAGGGAGGGGGGGGGGCTCTGACAATAGCTTCCTTAACTCGCCACGAGGTTCTTTCCCTCCTGAACCTTTTTCTCTTCCTTTCCGCTTTCCACCTTTCGCCATATTTCCTCTTACCCCTCCTCCTGCATTTAGTGTTTCTCTCTTTCTTCTCTTTCCTTCCTTCCTTCCTTCCTTCTTTCCTTTTTTCTTTCTTTCTTTCTTTCTTTCTTTCTTTCTTTCTTTCTTTCTCTCTCTCTCTCGAGCGCCGAGGCTGAAGAAAAGAGGGGAGGGAGGAAACGAGGAAATGGAAGGAAGTCTGAGAGAGAGAGAGAGGCTAAAGAAAAAGAGAAAGAAAGAAAGAGAGGCAAAAGAAAACAAGAGAGAGAGAGAGAGAGAGAGAGAGAGAGAGAGAGAGAGAGAGAGAGAGAAGCACAAAAAAGTAGAGAGAATCAAACTAAAAGGAGAAAATACAGAGAAAAAAGATCGAGCGGACGGAGAGCGCGAGCAGGAGGGAAAGGCGAGGGGCAGGCGCGCCCGTGGGAAGGGGGTAGGGCGCGTCCCGTGTGAACCATTGTGCAGGGAAGCCGCGTCTGGAAAAGCCAACAATCCCGGCCTCACGGTGATAAATTGATAACATTTATCATCCTCAGTGCGGCAGTCAGGCTCGCAAACCGTCAGCGCTGTTGAGGAAGAAACACCGTACGCCCACCCTCCGCCCACCCCGCGTCTACCCCCCGCCCATGGCTGGTTCGCGAAACGGCCGGAATCCTCCTTCGTCCCCAAAACGAACGCCAGCTGAAGGTAAACAAACACTCGCGGGGACGGTCGATATATAACGCTCAATTTGGGATTTCCTAAAGTGAGGAAAGTTTATTGCTTTTTATTCTGCTTTTTTTGGGGGGAGAATAATAAATATGAGAAATACATACACGCATAGACGCTGTACCGACGAATTAGCGGTCATCCTCACCCTCACGCACGCACATGCACGTGCAGACACGGACGCTCGCTCACCTCTTACTCCCTCATACACACACTCACTCACTCACTCACTTATTCCCTTTCTCATTCACTCACTCGTCCGTCTTCCGTGCACACCTCAGCACGTGCCATCAACGTCCACAGACACACACGCACACAAACGCACACACACGCAAACAGACACCCAACGCTAAGTCCTGCCGAGACCACCGTGGCAAACCGGGATCAGATTTCATAAACGGATCCGTTCCAAAGCCTCTTTTGTCGTTTTCTGGGCTTTAATACCGATTTATGGAGTGAACTGCGACCAAAAAGGAGAGAGAAATAGTTGCTTCGTCTATTGAGGAAAGAACTGGTGTTGTTCGCTTGAAGTGAGAATTGGCAGGAAACTGGGAGGGGTTAACGCACACTAAGTAATTTTTAATTGCTCATACAGACACATGCGTACGTACACGCACTCACGCTCTCATTTCCCTATTTTTTTCTATCTATCTGTCTTTCTATCTGACGCCAGCATCTGCTCTTCTTCAGACGTCACAATTTTCTTTTTCAAGAATGTATGTATATTGTGCGCCCCTCCCCTCCCTTCCCTCTTATCCCCTCCCCCACGCCCCGTCTCCCTCACCGGGAAAGACTCACGCAGCCGCGAGAGTCCATCTACTTAAAATGCATATTAGTTTCTGGTCTACACTCACGCGCGCGTACACATACACGAACGCGCGCGCACGCACAAGCGCACAAACACACACACACACACACACACACACACACACACACACACACACACACACACACACACACACACACACACACACACTCCTCTTACTCCCTCATCTCATGGAACCCCATGACACGAGGCAGAACCCAAAACATGACACCCTCTTCCTCCACATTAAAAAGAAAGAGAAAGAAAGAAAGAAAAAATAATGGCAAGAAAGAAAAAAAAGAAAATACAACAATAACCAAACTTGAAAAAGGAGAAAACAAAGAAGAAAAAAAAATAAAAGACAATACAAAACTAACTAAACTTGAAAAGAGAGAGGGAAGAAAAACGAAAGGAAAAAAGAGATAAACCATAACACTAACTATACTTGACAATGGTTGCAAACTCCCGACACTTAAACAAACAAAAGCCGACACGACGGCTTACTTTAAAGCCCATTCTACGCGAGAGAAAGAAAGAGATAAAAAGGGAAAGACAGAGGAGAGAAAAGAACAGGGAAAGGGCAAAGGAGAGAGAGAAAAAAAAAAGACATAGAAAGACATAGGAGTGAAAAGAAAGCGAGAGAGAGAGAAGAAATGAGAAGAAAAGAGAAGAGAAGAGAAGAGAAGAGAAGAGAAGAGAAGAGAAGAGAAGAGAAGAGAAGAGAAAAGAGAAAGATAAACAGAAAAGAGAGAGAAAAAACCCTTACAAAAAAAGACAATAATTCACATAACCACAACAGCCTAAACGATGTACACGAAAAGCTTCAGTGTGTCAGTGTATTAGCCCTTGTGTGCAATGTTGCTGGCCCGGCGCCCCCCTGCAACGTTGATCAATACTGCGGCTAGAAAACAACCAGTAAAAACGTTAAGGTCTAGTGAAAAGAAGAGAAAAAGGGGAGGAAAAAATCTCGGAGAACAGCCACGGGTAATCGGGCTCATAATGGGTGTAAATGAGCGGCTGTGGCAGGGCACCCAGGCTGGACAATGCCCGGGGGCACGAGACCCGGAGGGGGAGGAGGGGGGGAGGAGGGGGACGAGGAGGAGGGGGAGGAGGAAGAAGAGGGGGGGAGGAGGAAGGGGGAGGAGGAAGGGGGGGAGGAGGAAGAAGAGGGGGGAGAAAGGGGTGGGGAGGAGGAGGAGGAGGAAAGGGGGGATTCTCTACTCCCCCTTTCCTCCCACCTCTTATTCCTCCCCCTCATTTCTCCTCCTCCTCCAGCTCTTAGTCTCAGAGCACCTGTACTGCGACACTATCATCCGCCCGTCGTGTCCCTTGTTGAGGGCGCTCCCTGGGGCTCCGGGAGGAGGAGGAGGAGGAGGAGGAGGAGGAGGAGGAGGAGGAGGAGGAGGAGGAGGAGGAGGAGGAGGAGGAGGAGGAGGAGGAGGAGGAGGAGGAGGAGGAGGAGGAGGAAAGAAGAAGAAGAAGAAGAAGAAGGAGGAGGAGGAGGAAGAGGAGGAGGAGGAGAAGGAGACGAGGAGACGACGAGGAAGAAAAAAAAAGAATAGGAACAGGGGCAACAAGAGAAGTATAGAGGAGGGGAAAAAATGGAAAACCGAACACAGAAAACAGGAAGACGAAGAACGAGCAATTAGCAAGAAAACAAGAAACTTGCGCGTGGACTCAAACTTCCATTCCGACGCCAGACTGATCCGCGAAGAAAAAAATGGCCCCAATCCTCACGCATTTACATAATGAGGAACGCGCGCGGGTCCCGCTACGCCTCAACAGTCGCCAGTTCGGAGAGGGAGGTCTGCTTTCAACCGCGCTCGATTTCCGAATAAAATCGCCAGAGATTAGGGAGGGGGAGGGGGAGGGGGAGGGGGGGAGGAGGAGGAGGAGGAGGAGGAGGAGGAGGAGGAGGAGGAGGAGGAGGAGGAGGAGGAGGAGGAGGAGGAGGAGGAGAAGAAGAAGAAGAAGAAGAAGAAGAAGAAGAAGAAGAAGAAGGAGGACGACGACGAAGAAATATTAGTGAAGAGATATTAGTGAAGTATATATACCTAAAAAAAACATTTTTGTATACGAACGAACTCACGAACACAAAGTCCATATTACTAAACGCCATTTGGTCCGACTAGCAGAGGTTTTTCTCTCTTCCTCTCTCGTTAAGGGCGACAATCAACGAGGAACCAACGATATCAAGACCTTAATGACACGTGAAGATACGCGCAACGAGGCAAAACTAGGGGGGGGGGAGAACCCGGAGGAAGGGGGGGATGGATGATAGGGAGGGAGGGAGGGGGAAGGAAGGGAGGGGGAAGGAAGGGAGGGAGAGAGAGAGGGAAGGGAAGAGGAAAGGGAGAGGGGGAAGGAGGCGAAGGGAGGGAGGGGAAAGGGAAATAAATAATAGAGGAGAGAATAGGGGGGGGGGGGGGGCTGGGGGAATGGGGAGAGCCATATGGTGCTGAGAAAAAGGTCATGTCACATTTAGAAGGTATCAGAGACACGGTGAGTGTGGGGAAGGACGGAGGGAAGGCTGGAGTATGAGGAGGAAGAGGATGAAGAGGAGGAGGAGGAGGAGGAGGAGGAGGAAGAGGAGGAGGGGGAGGGGAGGAGGGAGGAGGAGGAGGAGGAGGAGGAGGAGGAGGAGGAGGAGGAGGAGGAGGAGGAGGAAGAGGAGGGGGGAGGGGGGGACGACGACGACGACGAGGAAGATGACAAAAAGAGAAAAAAAACACATATGTAAAATATGAATTTTTTGGTAACATGCAATCAATAAGAGAGAAAAGGGCAAAGGAGAAAATAGAAAAAAAGAAGAGATCGAGCGAATGACGTCACGAAAAGGAGTCGGCCGCAGCCAATGGAATGTGACAGGCAATAACGAGATCCAGCTGGTCTCACACACACACACACACGCGCACACACACACACACACACACACACACACACACACACACACACACACACACACACACACACACACACACACACACACACACACACACACACACACGCACGCACACCTCTTCCTCATCCTTCATCTCTCCCTCTCCCTTTCCCCCTTCCTTCTCCCACTCCCTTCCCTCTCTCCCTCCCCCTCTCCCTTCCCCCCCACCCCCGCCCAGCTCTCTAACTCAGCAACGGTCTCGGGAAAATAATTTGGCCGTGAAAGCAATCTATTGAGGCGGCTCTCGGGACGGTCAGCTTGCACACCATGCAATGCAATGCGAAGCAGCGGCGGCGGCGGAGAGAACAGCTTCGACACGACAACGGCAAAAAAAAGGACGGGGCTTGCAACTTGCATCTGCAACATTACCACGAGGCACCACATGCAGTTCCCTTCCCCCTTTTCTGTTCCATCTCTGATTTCTTTTTCTTAGCCTCCTCCTTTCGCCTTTCTCTCATTTCTTCTCCAAATTTTATTTCAGTTCTTATTCCTCCTCCTATTCCTTCTCTTTCTCTTTTCTCCTACACTTACTTCCATCTCTCCTTCTCTCTCTTTCCCTCCCCCTCCCCCTCGTCCTCGTCCTCGAGAGCGAAATGAATCTGCGACGCTGAGGGTGAATCTTTTCCCTCCCGTAGCATCCCTATCCACGCGGAGGCCTCTCAAGCCCTCCACCATCATTTCTCGCCCCCTCTCCATCCCTCTCTCTTTTCCTCTTCTTCTTCCTCTCTCTCTCTCTCTCTCTCCATGCTTTCTCTTCCTCCTCTCCTTTCTCTCTCTCCTCTCTCTCTCTCTCTCTTCCTCCTGTCCTTCTCCCCCCCCCCTTTCTCTCTCTTCCTCTTCTCCTTCTCCCTCCTACTTTTCCTTCTCCCTCCTCCTTTTCCTTCTCCTACCCTCTCTCCCTCCTCTCCCCCCCCACCCACTTTACCCCTTGTAATAAAAACTCTTCCTTCGCCCCTCCCCTCTTTCAATACCAGTGGGGGGGGGGGGGGCGTTGCATTCCATTCGAAGACCCGTCTCGGCCTGTCAGCACATGTTTGAGTGTGAGTGTGAGTGAAAGTGAGTAAGTTGGTGAAAGAGAGAGAGAGAGAGAGAGAGAGAGAGAGAGAGAGAGAGAGAGAGAGAGAGAGAGAGAGAGAGAGAGAGAGAGAGAGAGAGAGAGAGAGGGAGAGGGAGAGAATAAATAAACAGATAATAACAGTCATATTAACCAGGCCAGACAGTCCACGAAGCGACGCCGCCATTAAGCCGCTCAGCCTCCACGTGGTCTGCAAGCCTCGATCAGCTGATGCGATTAAACAGGTATGTAACTGCCTTTGCTCTGGATCCCAGAAAGGGAGAAATAGATTGGGGTAGAGAGGGAGGAAGGGAGGGAGGGAGGGAGGGAGGGAGGGAGGGAGGGAGGGAGAAAGATAGGGGTAGAGAGAGAGGGAGGGAGGGAGGGAGGGAGGGAGGGAGGGAGGGGGGGAGGGAGGGAGGGAGGGAGGGAGGGATAAAGAGAGAGGCGGTATGAGAGGAAGGGAGGGAGGGAAGCAGAAAGAGAGGGAGGGAAGGAGAAAGAGAGGGAGGGAGAGGGAGGGGAAGGAGAAGAGAGGGAGGGAAGGAGGAAGAGATGGAGGGAGAAAAGGAGAAAAAAAAGGATGGAGGAACTGAGGGAGATAGAAAAATAACAGAGAGAGGGAGAGGGAGGGAGGGAGGGAGGGAGGGAGGGAGGGAGGGAGGAGAGGGAGAGAGAGAGAGAGAGAGAGAGAGAGAGAGAGAGAGAGAGAGAGAGAGAGAGAGAGAGAGAGAGAGAGAGAGAGAGAGAGAGAGAGAGAGAGAGAGAGAGAGAGAGAGAGAGAGAGAGAGAGAGAGAGAGAGAGAGAGAGAGAGCAGAGGCCAGGTCGAGTCCCTCCTGCCGTTATGGATCCCAACAACACGACCTCCTCTCCTCCCTCGCCTTTAACATCCTGACGGAGGGTACGCGAAGGATGTCCTTTTGTAACCGCGACGAGCAGGTTTTCCGTCCGCCTCCCCCCCCCCAACCATGCTCCTCGCTTCTCTTCCTCTCCCCCTTCCCCTTTTCTCGTTTTATTCCCTCTCCCTCACTTCCTCCTCTTCCTCCTCCTTCTCCTCCTCTCCCTCTCTCCCCATCGTTATCAGAATCACACCCTTTTCCCTTCTCCCTTATACTTCCTCTTTCCCCCTCCTCCTCCCCTTCCTCTCCTCTCCTCTCCTCCCCCTCCCTCTACAACCCCCTCCCTCTCCTCCCCCCTTTTCGCCCTCGCCACACTTCCGTTACACTTGAAGACGCAGCCTCCGGTGGTGCGTACCAGGCTTTGCCGAAATGATCCATGAGTGCGGACTCCATTTTGGTGATCTGCATCTTCTATTTCTTCTATTTCTCTTTCTATTTCTTTTATTTCTCCTTCTTCTTTCTTCTTCTTCTTCTTCTTCTTCTTCTTCTTCTTCTTCTTCTTCTTCTTCTTCTTCTTCTTCTTCTTCTTCTTCTTCTTCTTCTTCTTCTTTCTTCTTCCTTTTCCTCTTCCTCTTCCCCTTTCCCCTTTACCTTCTCCTCTTTCTCCTTCTGCCTTCTTCTTCTTTCGTTCCAGTATAGCATTACGTCAGACAAGTACCGTGGCATTCTGGAAACGTGTTTTGGATTCGTACTCCCAGAAAAATCTTTGGGAGTTGGGGGGGGGGGTGAAAGATGGGGGGAGGGGAAAGGGGGAAGAAAGATCGGGGGAAAGAACAGGATAGAGAGAGAGAAAGAGAGAAATATATACAAAGGGAACATATGAAAGAGAAGAAGAGAGGAAGAGAGGGAGAGAGAGAGAGATAGGGTAAGAGAGAAATATATACTAAGGGAAGAGAGAGAGAGAGAGAGAGAGAGCGATAGATAGATAGAGCGAGAGAGAGAGAGAGAACACAGGACAGACAAACAAACAGAGCGACAATGGTGAGGGGATCCAGCGTCATAAATCAGTGGACCTCAACCCGAGACCTAATCATGCACTACGCCCACTCCCCACGCCCACACAGGCCGTCATATCACACACACCAATCTGACACCGTCTATCACCGCCTCCTCCAACACTCACCTGACACAGACGAGGAGGAGGAGGAGGAAGAGGAAAAGGAGATGGAGGAGGAGGAGGAGGAAAAGGAGATGGAGGAGGAGGAGGAGGAGGAGGAGGAGGAGGAGGAGGAGGAGGAGGAGGAGGAGGACCAGGAGGAGGAGGAGGACCAGGAGGAGGACCAGGAGGAGGACCAGGAGGAGGAGGAGGAGGACCAGGAGCAGGAAGACCAGGAGGACGACAAGAAAGTGAAGAAGAGTGATTTATACCCCTTCTCCACCCCGTATTCTCGCGCGCGCGGGTGTGTTTGTAGCTTCATGGACGAGTTGGTTGAAATAAGGTCGGCCTCCCTTCCCCTCATTCCTTCCTCTCTCTCTTTCTCTTCCCTTCACCTCTTCCTCTTCCTTTTCCTTTTCCCCTTCTCCTTCCCTCTCCACCCATCAACCCGCTTAGAAACACTCCCTCCTCCCTCCCTCCCTCCCTCCTTCCCTCTCTCCCTCCCTAAACACCCACCCACCCACCCTTCACCCACCCACCCACCTCCACCCCACCCCAACCCGACAAGAGACCGATCAATAGTTGGCCTCACAAAAGCCTACGGGCCCCGCACGGATATTTTCACTGCCTGTTCCTCCATCATAAAAAAAGAAAACACTCGGCAAGCGATAACCACTCAGCGAGGCCTATAACACAGAAGTTTTTTTCCTCCTCCACTTTTCCCCAGGAATAAAAGTACCGCTATCTCAACCGTGCCTGCCAAAAGAGGGGACAGGAAGGATGAAGGGAGAGGCAGAGGGAGAATGAGAATGAGAATGAGAATGAGAATGAGAGGGAAAAGGAGAGGGGGGGAGAGAGAGAGAGAGAGAGAGAGAGAGAGAGAGAGAGAGAGAGAGAGAGAGAGAGAGAGAGAGAGAGAGAGAGAGAGAGAGAGAGAGAGAGAGAGAGAGGGAGAGGGAGAGGGAGAGGGAGAGGGAGAGGGAGAGGGAGAGGGAGAGGGAGGGAAGCGGGCCAAAGGAATGTAAATATTACCTGATCACGTTGATTTCCCTCGGTAATATCCCCCTGCGTTTGTTAGAAACATCCGCCTTTCATCATACATCGGGTCGGGTGCGCCACAGGTAAGCATCCGTGCCTTTGTTAAGAGAAAGAACAACGAAGGCGCATCTACCACGAACGGGTCCTGAGCACGTGTCAGTGCACGAGGTGCCGTGTTGCGATGCACGTGCGCACGTGACAGCACGTCAAGCAAGCACGAGGTCCCGACACGCTGGATCCACGACTGCGTCACCTGACACACCAGCTCCTTGGAACGGGTCAGCTGACATAGGTGTCTGGGAGAGCACCCTGCCTGCACCGACGCCTCTCTGTCTCCTTCGCTCGTCCGCTCGGTCTACTCGCTTTCATGTGCTTCTCTATGTTTAGCTTACTCTTTTTTATTCACTGTCTCTGTCTCTCTCATTTACACTTCTCCTTAGGAAAGAAAATAAACAAAAACATTCACGACGGAGGAAAAGTAAATAGCAAGCCTTGCAAGGAACTTAGCAACACTCGAATACCAAGAGATCAGGAAAGACATAAGAAACAGATTCAGTTCTCATTCCGAGGGAAAACCACCCTAAAGCACTAGCACCAAATCGAACCACGAATCCCGGAAGGCTCAAAAGTATCGAAAAAAGGAGAAAGGAGAATGGAGAAAAGGAGAATGGGGGGAAAGAAAGAGAATAAAACCTTGTACTCAGAAAGGAGTACGTGTCTTGCCTTACCTTGCGTGGCGGAGGCGAGGCCGAGGCAGTCACTGCTTAGGTGGACCGGCCATGTGTACTAAGAATCAGCAGTGCATGCCCGTGTCGGTGGCCCCGCCCGCCCGCCCGCCCGCCCACGCCCACCTCTTCCACGCCGATCCTTCCGCCAGCGCTTCCTTCGGCATCAAAGCCCCACCGAAGCCGAACCCGCCCTCTGGAAATGCACACTTGCAACGCCGGCCTCGCTCTGCCAGCACACCGCGAATGCCACTCTGTCTGAACACTTTCCGGCGCACACTTTCCGCCAACACACTAAAGCACACTTTCAGCGCGACCACTTTCGGCGAGAGCCCCTCGTCCTTCCTTCCGAGGCGACCTGAGCCGACTCGAGTTCGCCGGGGCTTACGTCAAAGCCACAGGCCAATTCACAGCGAGGACAGAGGCGCAAGTGGACGACTTATTCCACTTGCAGTTGCAGAAGTCGCGGCAGGAGTTCGAGAGCGGTAGACGTCTCGGAGGGCATGCCTCTCTTCGCCCGGCAGCGTTGTTCACGTGAGCAGTGTCAGCGGCGCGGCGGCCTGCCTCTAGTGGTCAGCCCATGCCTCCGCTGACATAGCACGCGCAGGAGGAGCGGCCGAAGCCCCGTCTAAAACTCCCGCCGAGGAGCGTGCAACAGCGACGGCAGCGGCGGCGGAGGCGGTCCGAAGTGTCCGCCCTTGCCGAGCATGGCGGCGGAGCGCAGGGTCGGTTCTGACGGAGGCCCCGGCGGCGCGGAGACGGAAAGCGAGACCTTAATCCTAGCGCAGAGGGCGGGGAGGCGGGAAAAGGAGCGGCGACGGCGGCGAAGAAGAAGAAAGGAGCCACAGAATGTGTGAGGGAGGGAGGTGTGGACGTGAGGAACACCAGCACACCACTACACCGCCGACATGTATCGACGAGCGGGGGGAGCCAGGCGCGGCGCCCCCTCCCCTCCCTGCTGCCCCTCGCGCCAGGTGACAACACACGCCCCTCCTCCTCCCCTTCCCTCCCTCCGTCCACACGGGCACTCACGCCCAAATACACTCCCTGGGGCACTGGGACATAATAGTGCCACTGAGGGGGGAGGGGAGGCGGAAGGACATGGGGGGGACTGCTTACCGAAGAGCAATGGCCATCTCGAGTAAAAGGTCATGGGGTCATGGTCCGTTATTCGACCAAATACTATTAAATTAAAGCGATGGAGGAAGGAGGGTAGGGAGATAGGGGGAGGGAGGAAGGGAGGGAGATAGGGGGAGGAGAAAGGGAGGGAGGAAGGGAGAAGAAAGGAGGGAGGGAAGGAGGCAGAGAGAGAAAAAGGAAGGGAGGGAGGGAGGGAGAAGGGAGGAATGCAGGCAGGGAGAAAGGAAGGAGGGAGGGAAGGGAGAAAGGGAGAAGGGAGAAGGTGGTGTGGGGGAGAAAAGGGGTAGGTCTACATCGTAGCTACAGTGTGTCTAGACAAGACAGGCGTCAAAGTATTGGATATTTTAGCAAACACTGAATACACGTCACACATACACATACACACACACGCACACGTCAAAACAAGCGCGTTCACACACACACACACACACACACACACACACACATATATATATATATATATATATATATATATATATATATATATATATAATATATATATATATATATATATATATATATATATATATATATATATATATCCTACCTGTAAATCCCAGGCCGGTCATGCTTCCGTATCCTATTTGCCTTATTATCTATAAACATTAAGACGAAAACCCACAATATCCCTTCACAAACAATGGACACAGTCGATGAGTTACCTGTCAAGCCACACCTGTCAAGCGTAACTTTCTCCCCTCTCCCTTCCCCCTCCCTCCATCCCTTTCCCCTTCCCCCTCCCCTTTTCCTCCTCTCTTCCTCTCCTCTCCTCTCCTCTCCTCTCCTCCCTTCCCCTCCCACTTATCTTCCTCCCTCTCCTCCACTCCTCCCTCTCCCCCACTCCTCCCCCTTCTCTCCCCTCCTTCCCCCTCCCCTCCGCCTATTTTTCCCATTGGAGATTGACATTACGGCCAAACCAAAGAGCTAAGCAATATTCAAGAGTTATTTAGGTCCGCCCTTCTTCCGCCTCCCCCCCCTCCTTCCACCTCCGCCTCTCACTGCGCCCTTTTCCGGCCAGTCTCTGCCATACACGCACATGCCCATTAAATAATAATAATATTAATTGAAATAAATCAAGACAGACGCAACTAATTGGACCAACGCAGTACCCTGCTTATAATAGTGTCCGTAGGCGTGTCCGTAGGCGTGTCCAGAGGGCCTCCTTGCCCCCCAACCCTCCTTCCTCCAGTACCCCCCTCGCCCTCTCCCCCTCCCCGTACCCCCAACTCCTCCCCCAATACCCTTACCCCACTCTTCGATCCCCCTCCATGTCCCACCCCCCATTCCTCGACTCCCCCCCCATACCACCCCCGCCCCAGCGCCCAACTTCCGACTTAATACCAACGCGACGGCGGCCTGAGTAAGTGGGTTAGCCGAGCGCCGCACGCGAACGGCGTCGGGAAACACTACAACATCTGATAAATACCCCTCCCCTTCCCTCCCCTTTCCCCAATTCCCCCCATTCCTCCCCACCCAACCCCTCGAGAGGCGGAGTGGGGAGGCAGGGAGAGAGGGGGAAGGGGGAGGGAGAGACCGACACGCGGCGCCACCGTGTCCCGTGCGTACTTTTATCGCCGCTCGCCACCGCAGCGCCGCTCTGTGGAGGCCAATCAAAACTGACGCGCACGCACACGACACCCTCTCGATGCAAAGGATTACGAAACGAACACGTAAACCCACAAATCGAATAAACATCTGAAATAAACAATAAATAAAAAATATATAAACGGATAAAAAAAACAAAGAAGTACCCCAAACGCAAACATAAACAACAACAAACGCCCGAACCTACTCCCCGTGGAGGAGGGAGCGATGGACAGGGATAATACACCTAAATACACCTACCGCCCGGCCTCCCTAGCCATTGCCTTCGTGTCTCTTGTTCCCCTTGTGTAAGGCCGAGAGGGAATGAGGGGAGAGTGAGTGAGGGAGTAAGGGGGTGAGGGGAGGAGGGGAGAAGGAATGAGGGAAGGAGGAGGGGAGACTGGGGAGCAGTAAGGGATGTAGGGGGAGGGGAGATAAGAGGGACGGGAAGGGGTAAGCGAGGGGAAATGAAGGGGAAAGAAAAGGAGTTGAGGTAAGGGTGTAATGCGATGGCGTTGTGTGAGGAGGAGGAGGAGGAGGAGGAGGAGGAGGAGGAGGAGGAGGAGGAGGAGGAGGAGGAGGAGAAAAAAAGGAGGAATAAGAAAGAAGATAGACAGGAAGAGGAGAAGAAGAAAGAGTGAGAACGAAGAGAAGGACGAATCCGAAGATGCCCAAACAAAATGAGGCAGGTGACGGACGATAATAACAAGAGAGTTGAGGCGAAAGAGGGGAAGAAGAGGGGAAGAAGAGGGGCAGAGGAGAGGGGGCGACGCGGGGAATGCTTCGGTGACCTTTGAGGGTGTCCGGCAATCCCCTCGACTATTTCGATCCAAGGGGGGGGGGGGGTAAAGTGTCCCTCAACCGAGAGAGGGAGCCAGCGGCGTACAGACCGGAGACTGGAGATAATGTGGATAGCGTTGGATAATAAGAAAAACAATAACATCGATGATAATAACAATAACAGCATTAAAAAAAACGTAGTAATAGTAGAAGCAGAAGCCATAGTAGTAAAAATAACAGCAACAACAGCAAAGTCTAAAAAACAACATAAAAGACATGCATAAAAATTAAAAAGTGAATACACCTCCTCCCACCCCCACCCCCCAAAAAGGAATAAAATCACAGCAGTAAAAGTAACACCAACAATAACAGCAGTAGTGACAAAAAATAATAAATAAATAAAAGACTAAAAACAAATAATAATAAAGAATACACAAAACGCAGAAAAAATCGTCAAAAACTAAATATCCCTCTATCTCACGTCCACCCCCACCCCCCCAAAAAAAATAAAATAAAAATAAAAACTCCACGTCCCCAAATAGTGCATTAAAAGCTTTGTAAAACGTCTCCCGCACCCCCCCCCCCTCCCTGCAGACGGCACGGCGGGCGGTGCGTCTGCGGTCACGTCGCGTCGGGGAATCGGAGGCCGACCGATCAATATAATACAGGACCAATCAATTCCTGAAGGGAGCCAACTAAACGGAAGTAATTCCTTTCTCTCTCTCTTTTCGTCTCTCTCTCTCTCTCTCTCTCTCTCTCTCTCTCTCTCTCTCTCTCTCTCTCTTTCTCCCCTACCTTCCTTCCTCCTTCGTCTCCTCCTCCTCCTCTTGGTCACAAGAGGAGGGGGAAAGGTAGAAGGGGACAGAGGATAGGGGGGGGGAGTAAGCGCATCCTTATTAGGGACAACTTCTTTATCAAGTGTTCTTAATCCGACTCGAGATGAAGGGATCCCGAATACCCGAGGGAGGGAGGGAGGGAGGGGAAGGTAGAGGGAGGGAGAGGAAGGTAGTAGAGGGAGGGAGGGAGGGAGGTAGAAGGAGGGAGAGGAGGATGGTACGAAGGTAGAGGGAGGGAGGGAGGGAGGGAGGGAGGGAGGGAGGGGAGGGAGGGAGGGAGGGAGGGAGGGAGGGAAGGGAAGGGAAGGTAAAAGGGAGGAGGAATTCAGAGGGAGGTAGGGGAGGGTGGTAGGGAGGGAGGGAGAGAGGGAGGGAGGTCCCCAGAGGAACAAGGGGGTGGGGAGGGGGCGCTGGTATTGACGCGTCCTGCCTGGAAGTAATACCAGCTGCAGTCATTAGGAAGAGAGAGGTGTATATGTGTCTGTGTGTATGAGTGCCTGTGTGTATACATGTGTGTGTATGCCTGAGCATGGGAGTGTGCGCGTACGTGTGCATATGAATGTGCGCGTACGTGTGCATATGAATGTGCGCGCGGGAGTGTATGTGAGTGTGCGCCTGTGTTT
>NC_051393.1:50806821-50811821 GCF_015228065.2 Penaeus monodon | reverse complement strand
AATGCCAGCAGAGGACAAAGGGGGTCAAAAAGAGAGGACAACAGGAGGCCAGAAAAGGAAAAGGGGAAGGAGGGAGTTTAGGGTCAGAGGGGCAGGGGTTGGGGGGGGAGGGGGAGGGGGGGGGGGGAAGAGTGGACATGCGCCTTTCTCGGCACCGCAGGGCGGGAGGGCCCTGGCGGGGCGGGAAAGGGGGGGGGAGGGGAGGGGGGGGGAGGAAGGGGGAGCGGGGGAAAGGCTGACGTTGCGGACAGGGAAAGGGGGGGGGAAAAAAAAAAAGGGGGAAAAAAAAAGGGAAAACCCCGGGGCCGAAAAAAAGACGGAAACGGGGGGAAAGGGGAAGACACCCGATGACGGAAGCGGACCCCGCGGTGCGGGAGCGCCTTTTCGAGAGTAGAGGCCGAGGGCCCCCCCCAGGTGGAAAATCCCCCCACCCAGCAAGGGGGGGGAAAAAAAAGGTGCCAAAACCCAAACAATTTTAAAAAAAAAATTTTAAAATAAAGTACAACTTAAAAAAATGAGGAAAGAAAATATTCATAAAAATAATTTTTCTGGGGGGGAAAAAACAAACTTACCCATACCCCCCAAAAACCGAATTTTTTCCCCCTTTCCCTTTTTCCCCTTTTTTCCTCCCCCCCAAAAACCCCCCCCCCCCCCCCCCCCCCCCCCCCCAAACCCAAAAAAAAATTTTTTTTCCCCCCCCCCCCCCCTTTTTTTAAAAAAGGGGAAAAGGGAAAAGGGGGGTAAAAAGAAGGAAAAAAAAAAAAAAGGGGGGGGGGGGGAAAAAGGGGGGGGGGGGAAAGGGGGGGGGGGGGGGGGGTGAGGGGGGGAGGGGGGGGGGGGAGGTGGCCGCCGCGAGACCAGATCCGCGGGTGACAGACTGGCCGCCCTTGTCTCGCCACCTGCACCAGCGAGCCCCGCGCGCCCCGGGTTTCGTGTGAAAAGGGGGGTGAAAAAGGGAAAGGGAGGGAGTAAAGCTGTAACGGGGGAGGGGTGAAAGGCATGAGGCCCGACGACAGGGAAGAAAAGAAAGGGAATACACAAACAAACAAACAAACAAAAACAACAGACCCCAACCCAACCTCCCCCCACCCCCGCCCTCCCAACAAACAAACCACGAACAGAGCACAAACGAAACGCAAACAGCCACACCGCGCCTCCACACTTACCCTGAGTGCCAACGAGGATGAGCGGCACCTCCGTCGTGTTGCGGTAGTGCGCCATCTTCGCGTAGTAGTTGTAGATGGCATTGAAGGATGACTCGTTCTCCAGGCTGAACACGAAGATCACCGCGTCCACCCATGCCGTGAACTGCGGGCGGGGAAAGAACAACAGGTAAGTTTCCCTAACATTTCTGTAACTCATTCAATCAATTTTTATCATATTTGTTTCTTTTTTTTAATATATATGTATCTTTTAAATATGTATTGTATCTATTTCTTTATAAATATTTTATTTACTTTTTATGTATGGATATTAATTGTTTTAAAATATATTCCACTTAAAAAAAATAGTATATCTAATTTTTCCATTCGAAGAGAAGGAGCAAACAATAAAACAAAGTACTCCCCCCCCCCCCCCAAAATACTTTCGATATTCCCTACCCCTCCTTATACCCCTCTCCCCCTCTCCCCCCCTCCCCCCCTTTCTCTCCCCCTCTCCCTCCCCCTTCTCTCTTCCCCCCTCTCCCCCCTCTTCTCTCCCCCCTCTTCCTCCTCTTTCCCCCCCCTCCCTCTTTCTCCCCCCCCTCCCTCTTTCTCTCCCCCCTCCCTCTTTCTCTCCCCCTTCTCCCTTTTCCTTCTCTTTCCTCTCCCCTCCCGTTCCCCCTCCCCCCTCCCCCTCCCCTCCCCTCTCCTTAACCCCATCCCCCAACCAGTGGTTTCACCCAGCTGATGGCACTGCCGCTCGAAGTGCCACCGCTGCCACCGTGATAATCGTGACCCAGTTCGGCCGCTGTATTAAAGCTGGAGGGCGCAGGCAAGGGAGGGAGGGAGGGAGGGGGAGGGGGAGGCTATAGAGGGAGAGGGAAAGGAAGGGGAGGAGGGATGGGTAAAGGAAGGGGAGGAAAAGAGAGGGAGATGGTGGAGGACAAGAAGGAGGGAAAGAGGAAAGGAGAGGAGAGGAGAGGAGAGGAGAGAAGAGAAAAATAGAGAAAGAGAGAAAGAAAGAAGTAAAGAAAGAAAGAAAGAAAGAAAGAAAGAAAGAGAGACAGAGAGAGAGAGAGAGAGAGAGGCGGCTCATATCACCGCCCGCTTTAAGTGAGGAGGAGGCAATGGAGAAAGGGAGTTGGGGTACAGGGAGGGGGAGGTATAGGGGAAGAAGAAAGGGAGGGAGGGAAGAAGAAAGGGAGGGAGAGAGGGAGGGAGGGAGGGAGGGAGGGAGGGAGGGAGGGAGGGAGGGAGGGAGGGAGGGAGGGAGGGAGGGAGGGAGGAAGATGTTTTCAACACCTGAACGCCTTTGTTTCCCCCTCTTTCCCTCCAATCTCTTTCTCCTCCAAGCCCGCGCCAACTCTTTGATATAACATTTCCTCCTCCCATCCACCCACCTACCCACTAACCCCCCCCCACCCCCTACACACACACACACAAGCACACGCACACACACACAACCCCTCCTCCCCTCATCCCACCCAAGCACCCACCTCACCTCCACTCCTACCTCAACCACCACGCCCGCAACACACTCGCACGCCCACCCAACCGCACGCCCACCCAACCGCACGCCCACCCAACCGCACGCCCACCCAACCGCACGCCCACCCAACCGCACGCCCACCCAACCGCACGCCCACCCAACCGCACGCCCACCCAACCGCACGCCCATTTCAATTAGCGGAATGCAAACCACGTAAGATAAAATATCGCCAAACAACATCATTCCCCCCTTGCCAACACGCGCTTCATTTCCCATTTCGTGAGTCATTTCCCTCTAACCGGTTTAGCGTTCTCACTTTTTTTTATTAACAAAAAAAAAATTGTTTGGGAAATTCTAAATAAAGTTGAAAGGTGTGGAGAACAGGGAGAGGAAGAATGAGAGAATCAGAGAATATGAAAATGAGAGAATAACAGAGAAGGAGAAAGAGAATGAGAGAGAGAGAGAGAGAGAGAGAGAGAGAGAGAGAGAGAGAGAGAGAGAGAGAGAGAGAGAGAGAGAGAATAAGGAAGAAGGCACAAATATGAAAAAAGAGGAAGTCTTTTATCTTTCATTGCTATGCCTCTCTCTCTCTCTCTCTCTCTCTCTCTCTCTCTCTCTCTCTCTCTCTCTCTCTCTCTCTCTCTTCTCTCCTCTCTCCTCTCTTAAGCCTAAGAATATGAAAAGAGGAAACACTTCGAAAACGAGAGAAAGAGAACTGAGACGGAAGGAAAACGAGAGACAAAAAACAAAAAATGGAAACAAAAGGCGACAGAGAAAAATTAGTGAAAGAAAACGGGGAGCGGAAATAATTGCGAAAGAAAACGACAAGACAAAGCGCTAGACTACAGAAAAAGGGAAGAGGAAGGAAAGGGGAAACTCACAAGAGAAAATGTGGGAAGGCAGAGGAGGGGAGTTTTGGATAAATAGAGGCGGAGGCTAGTGAGGAGACGAGGGTAAATGAGAGGGAAAGGAAGAAGACGAGAGAGAAGATGAAAGGAGGAAGAAGAGAAAATGAGAGAGGGAGGAGGAAGAAAGAGAGCGAGAGAGGGAGGGGAAGAGAAAGAGATAGAAGTGGGAAGGAAGAGGGGGTAAAGAAAGAAAGAGAGATAGATAGATAGATGGGGAGAGAGAGAGAGAGAAGAGGGTGGGGGAGGTATGGGAGGGGAGAATGAGGAACCTGACAACAAGGGATCGATCATGCACAGCCCATTCTCTCTTTAGTCTTTACAATTCTCATCCCAGGGTTATGAGGCTAATAACCACTTCACTTGTCTGAACTATTATTAGATCAATGTAAAGGCTAAATCATTATTACTTATCACTTGAATATTAAAACAACAATAGCCCGTCGCTAATTCAAAATATATGGTGGGTTACGATATGAATAAAAAATAAAATATTGCATGTGATTATCGCGATCAAAGAGAAATCAAGTTTCCTTTAGTGTGTCCTAGTCCTCACGCTACAGGGTAACAGAAAACGTACTCAAATTTCGTTCAGAGAAAACGGAAGAGAACGACCAAATAAAGCAGGGCAAACTTTTATAAACCTGCTGAACGCTTCCTTTATACCGAGAAACAAATTAGATACACTAAAAACTTCATTTCAGAATTTCTTAAAAAAAAAGAAAAAAAAAACTAGCATCCTTAACAGAACCATTTATATTCACACAAATGTCCGTTACATTTCCCAACCTCTCAAATGACAAAATTATACACTCCATGGCAACGGGAATAATTGTGGCGACGGACCTTGTAATTAACGTACACTGACAACCCCAAATATCCTTCACAAATATCCTATAATTGTCGGAGTTATACGAAGCGATATTATCAAATTCTATTATCGCCGGTCCGATATTCAATCCACAGGCATATCACAATTATCGAACACTCGGCTACATCATACACACAACTATTGGGGCTGAAAAAATATATATATGAATAATATAACTCATGCGTTACATTATTTATGTTTGTCGTATCTGCTTGCTTGCTTGTGCTTGCTTGCTTTCTTGCTCTCTCTCTCTCTCTCTCTCTCTCTCTCTCTCTCTCTCTCTCTCTCTCTCTCTCTCTCTCTCTCTCTCTCTCTCTCTCTCTCTCTCTCTCTCTGTTTATTTTCTCCTTCCTTCTCTCCTTCCTCCTTCACTTTCTCCCCCTCCTGGTGACTTTATCCTCCTCCCCCTCTCTCCCACTCCCCCTTCCCCACCCTTCCCTCTCCTAACGCCCTCCCCCCTCCCCCCACACACAGCTCTGTCCCCAACCATGCCTTGACACCCGACCAACCTGAACATTGGTCTTCTCACATGACGCCTTCCTCCTCCTCCTTCCCCCTCCTCCCCCTACCCCTCCCCTCCCCCTCCTCCTCCT
>NC_051393.1:50796821-50799321 GCF_015228065.2 Penaeus monodon | reverse complement strand
CGTACCTTGTTGCTACTTCACCCGGGGCACGGGAAGGCTGGGTATGAGGGAGAGGACTGCAGGATGGATGGTGGAGAGGAAAAGGAGGCAGAGAGAAAGAGGAGAGAGAGAAAGAGGTGAGAGAGAGAGAGAGAGAGAGAGAGAGAGAGAGAGAGAGAGAGAGAGAGAGAGACAGAGAGAGAGAGAGAGAGAGAGAGAGAGAGAGAGAGAGAGAGACAGAGACAGACAGAGACAGAGACAGACAGAGAGAGACAGACAGACAAACAGACAGTGAGTGAGTGAATTTCTTCTTCCTCTTCTCTCCTCCCCTCTCCTCTCCCCTTCTTCCCTTCCCCTTCCACCTCCCAGCTAAACCCAAAGGCCTGACAAACGAAAGGGGTAAAGAGCAAAGTCTAAAAGAAAAGGGGGAGGCGAAAGGGGGTCAGGAAAAGGAGGGGGGGGGGGGAAGGGACAAGCCTAACAGATGATGAAGATTCACACTACATCACTGCGATGAATGAAACGGGGTTCGAAACGGTCACAGAAACGGCTCATAAACTTTCGTCGTATGCGCCGCCAGAGGGAGAAGAGAACTGAATAGAAGAGTAGAGCAGAGGAAAGGTGGAGAAGAAAAGAGAAAAGAGGAGGGGAGGAGAGAAGAGAGTAAAGGAGAAGAGAGTAAAGGAGAGGAGAGAGGAGAGAAGAGAGTAAAGGAGAGGAGAGAGGAGAGAAGAGAGTAAAGGAAAGGAGAGGAGAGAGGAGAGAAGTGAACAGAAGAGAAGTGGAGAGGAGAGAACAGAATTGAAAGAAGAGGAAGTGAGAAGAGAAAGGAGAAGGAGAGAGGAGACGCGAGGAGGACTGGAGAGGAGAGGAAAAGTGTGAGAGAAACATCAAAAAGAGAAAAAAGAGAAGAAACAGAGAGAGAAAAAAAATGAGAAGGGAGAAGAGAAAATGAATCAATCCGACATTGTTTACGGTCGCTCATTTATCGTTTACGCTACATTGTTTATCGCCATTGTGTGTGATCACGCCGCTCCGGGAGACAAAAGCGGCGAAAAATAACAACTGGGCAGATGTATACAGCGCGGGGTCTGAACACGGATGAACAACGGGGTGAGGGATGAACATCGGCTAACCCTGCCAGACTGACTGTGTTTTTGTATGTCATTTATTAGTATTATCATCATCATTATCATTTACTTTTTTGTATCATTATCATTCCTATTATTATTATTGTTGCTGGTGCTTTTATTAGTGATAATCGGTATCGCATTTAGAGTCCATGTGTACAAATAATTTCAAATTAAATAAGAAGGGGAGAAGATAACAGGGACGATGATAATGGGAAAAAAATAAACTAAAGAGAGGAATAAGAATAACGAGGAATAAAAAGGGGGGAAAACGTACGTTACGAAAAGCACACAGCCTCCTCATTCACAAACTCATCACAGCCACTACGCCCACAAAGCCTAGTTAGGGCGAGGGGCGTGAGTGTCTCCCCTACTGTGGGGTAAGGGGGTGCAATGGGAGGGGGAAGGAGAGGTGGGAAATGGAGTGGGGAGGGGTGGGACGGGGCAGGGAGGTGGAGAGGCGAGGGAGAGGAGAGGGAGAGGAGAGGGAGGGAGGGACAGCGTTGTGGAGAGGGGAGGAGAGGGGAGCAGAGGGGGGGCGAGACCCGAGGGGGTACATACCCTCCGGCAAATGCCCCTGGGTGTCCTCTCCCTCCACCTCCACCCCTACCCCTCCCTTCCCCCTCCTGTTTCCCTCCCTCCTACCCCACCCCATCCTCTCCTACCTCACCCCCTCCCCTCTCTCCCCTCCCTCCCTCCCATACCCCCTCCTATGCCCCTCTCTGGCCTGAGGGTACACACACGTCACTCAATGCGCCCTCAATTATGCCCCGAAGCCAGAGAGCGTTTATCTGTGGCATCGCACTTTTTTCATCACGCTCCCTATGAGTCTAGAATGATGATGATAATGATGGCGACAATCGTAATCCCAGAGGAAGGCGATGTTGATAATGATCACGATGCAATCAATACATAATTATGAACAGTATCGTCACTAGGTAATCAGGGCTAAACAAACAACCAATGTCAAAGCAAAAATCAAACCATGATTTTTAATTAAAAAAATAATAATAATAATAACACACCACTTTCCAAAACAGCAAACAAAATAATGTACAATTAACTAATCAATCAACGCCCATAATTACCCCTCGCCAGAAACGGATACTTTCTGCCAACGAAGCCGGAAAGCAGCGCAATCGGGGACCGGATGCCTTTGTGCACTTCGGACCGTGGATTCGGACGCGGCCTCGTTCGGAAGCGGCAGGACTCGAAACGTTCTTCGGATTTTTCCTTATTCATTTTCCACTACTTATTCTTTCTTCTTATTCCTTCTTTCGTCTTGTTATTTCGTCGCCTCTTTTTCTTCTCCTTTTCCTTTCTTCTTCTTCTTCTTCTTCTTCTTCTTCTTCTTCTTCTTCTTCTTCCTATTATCTTTTCATTTCTTTAAC
>NC_051393.1:50789321-50794321 GCF_015228065.2 Penaeus monodon | reverse complement strand
CTTCATTTTCTCCCCCCCCCCCCTATCACAGCACAAGCAGGTGGCCACAGTAACGCGTGAAGCACTAACAACAACGTTCTTAACAAAACAAAAACAAAAAAACAAGAATTCTAAACAAAAAAGCACACACACAAAAAAAAAAAACGAATAAATCGACCTCCCTCACCCCCCCCCAAAAAAAAAAAGAAACGAAGAAGTAAACAAAAAAAGAAAAAGAAAAAACAACAAGAAGACCAAGCTGTTCACGCCCGGAGCCCCTAAGTGGGAAACTGGTGATCGCGGTTTGTTTGTTACGACAAGAGAATGATGGAGCCGGTGCGTTTAGCTGGATGGGGAAGACGATGGGGAAGAGGAAGGGGAAGAAGATGGGGAAGACGAGGGGGAAGAGGAAGGGAGAGAGGAGGGGGGGGAGAAGAAGGGGAGAGAGGAAGGGGGAAGAGGAAGGGGGAAGGGGAGGGGGAGAGAGGAAGGGGGAATAGGAAGGGGAAAGAGGAAGGGGAGAGAGGAGGGGAAAGAGGAGGGGGAGAACGGAATGGAAGAAGATGATTAAAAAGAGGAGGCATAATAAGAAAATGGGAGGGGGGAGGGGGGAGACAGTGGGAGAGGAGTAGGGGGGAGGGAAAGACAGATAGATAGAGAGAGAGAGATGAGAATCACAATCCATCTAACAACGATGATGAATAACACGGACACAAGAAAAAAAAGGGGCGTGACATAACTATAGATGAAACTCATCACGCTACCTCTCTCTCTGTCCTTCCCCCCTCCTCCTCATCCACCCTCCCCTCCCCTCGCCTAAACTTCATCTGTGAACGCCGCAAAGAAAAACAAAAAAAACAAACAAAAAAGAAAACAAACAAACACGACCACGCCCTCGCTTCCGCCCTCCCTCACGCCCATTTTTTTTTTCTCTCTCTCTCTTTTTAGACGGAGGCGCACCCGCAATAGCAAGGCGCTTGGGCGATAGAGAGAGGAGAGAGGAGAGAGAGAAGAAAGGTGGAAAAAGTGGAGAGAGAGGAAAGAGAGTAGAGAAAGGTGAAAGAGAAGTAGTGGATGAGAGAACGAAGACGAGTAGGTGAAAAAGATAAAAAAAGAAAGAAAATGACATAAGAGTAGAAGGGAGAAAGAAAACATTACTAGAGCGATGCAGCCCCGAAATTCCGTTACCGGGGGAGAGCAATGCAAAATGCAGATCGTTACGTAATTTGCGACCAATTAGAGATCTCCGCATATTTTTCATCATTAGCAACACCTGCGCCGCAACCGGTATGCAATCGCACAGGCAAAAGCAAAGTACGTGAGGGGGAGGGAGGCGAGGGAGAGAAAGGAGAGGGAGAGAAAGTGGTTGGGAGGGAGAGCGAGGAGAGGGAGAGAAGATTGGGGATTGGTGGGGATGGGGATGGGGAGGGGAGGGGAGAGGAGGGGAGAGGAGAGGAGGGGAGAGGAGAGGAGAGGAGAGGAGAGAGGAGAGGAGAGGGAAAATAGAGAAGATGAGAGGGGAAGAGGAAAAGGGGAAAGGGAGAGTTCACCCCCCCCGGGCTCCCCCCCCCCTTTCGTCTATTAACCAGCAGAACCAAAAGTCTATCTGAGTCAACACTTCCCGCAAGCAGAGACTAATAGACCTAGGGATTTATAATGAGAAAAAAAAAAGATGTGTAATTGTTTGTTATCATGATCCTGCGTAACGAAGGAGAGGGGGGGGGGGATCTCGAACCTCCCAACCCCTTATTTTTTTCTCTTCTTTCTTTTTTCTTTCTTGTCTTTTCTTTTCTTTCTCTCTATCTGTATTTGCAAGCACGTGTCGCTTCCGATTTTTTTTGCAAGTATACGCGAGCGTGATAACATGTTGAGAGAGAGAGAGAGAGAGAGAGAGAGAGAGAGAGAGAGAGAGAGAGAGAGAGAGAGAGAGAGAGAGAGAGAGAGAGAGAGAGAGAGAGAGAGAGAGAGAGGGGGAGAGAAAGATAAAGAGACAGACAGACAGAGCTCACACGAAAACCCATTCTCCAAGCACCTCCTAACCCACCCTACCCACAGCGCCCATTCCACCCACTCTGCCCACCCTACCCATTCCACCACTCCGCCCACAGCGCCCACTCCACCCACTCCGCCCACCCTACCCATTCCACCACTCCGCCCACAGCGCCCACTCCACCCACTCCGCCCACCCTACCCATTCCACCACTCCGCCCACAGCGCCCACTCCACCCACTCCGCCCACCCTACCCATTCCACCACTCCGCCCACAGCGCCCACTCCACCCACTCCGCCCACCCTACCCATTCCACCACTCCGCCCACAGCGCCCACTCCACCCACTCCGCCCACCCTACCCATTCCACCACTCCGCCCACCCAACCCCATCCACCCACTCTGCCCACCCTACCCATTCCACCACTCCGCCCACCCTACCCACACGTGTCATACGGCGAGAGGTGCGCGGGGCTCGAATGTAAACAGCCATTACAGCCGCTGTTCAACATGAAAACGCTGATATCATTTGGCAGCTGTCACTTCCCGTCTGGAGGTGGGGTGGGGTGGGGGGAGGGGGGAGCGGGGTGCAGAAACCCGGTAAAGATTCTCTGAAAGCAAAACTGCTACTGCTACTGTTGTTCAGCTGTCTGTATCTATCTGTCTAACTGTATTTCTCTCACTCTGTAGATCTATCCTCTATCCTCTATCCTTTCTCCTCTCATCTCCTCTCCTCTCCTCTCCTCTCCTCTCCTCTCCTCTCCCCTCCCCTCCCCTCCCCTCTCCTCTCCTCTCCTCTCCTCTCCTCTTCCCTCCCCCACCCCTGTACCCCGCCCACCCTAAGTATCGCATACCGCCACCACCACCTCTTCCTCATCGCCAACATCATCCAGGAAGAACGGCGCTGTGTCTAGCATGGGCGTGGGCGTGCGGGGGAAGGGTTATAGAGGCGCCCACACGGCTGCTTCGTGATTCTGATGAGCTTACCAGGACGACGCATACCCACACCGCTTCCCCTTCCTCCTCCCTCCTCCTCCCTCCTCCCTCTGCCCTCCCTCTTCCCTCCTCCGCCCTCCCTGTGCCCTCTCTTCTGACCAGCAACACGGAGTTTGTCCCCAGAGAGCGTGGTACACTCTGCATTCTGCACTTCCTGAACCAACGCGAAATCGCGCGCGCGCGCATGCACGCACGCACGCACGGATGCACACACACGCACACGCACGCACGCACACACACACACACACACACACACACACACACACACACAGGTACTGCATTTACAAATGTTTACGTATATACGCACGCAAGACGCAACGACACAAAATAAATTCTATTACTAAGATTTTTATGTTTTTATTATCTTCCACTTCCCTCTAAATTTTTTGTCGGGTGAACGGGAGGATGGGAGAGAGGGAGGGAGGGAGAGGAGGAAGAGGAAGAGGCGATAACAAAAGCATTCGAATAACTACTACTATAGAAAGACTTAAAATATACTCCCCCCTATTCCCCCTCCCCCTCCCTTACCCCCCCACTCCCTCTCCTCTCCTCTCCCGCTTCCCGGTACATCTAAGAGCGCTCTGTTTTGATGCTACCGAAAAAAAAATAACACCACTACCGAAAATGAAAATAGGGCCATAAAATTAATACAGATCCTTCTCAATAAACAAACTTCTCCCCCCCCCCCGCACAGCAAGTCTCCTCTGCCCCAGTCTGCGATTCTCAAAGTACCCCTCTCGTCCGACGCCCGACATTACGAGGCCGATGCCCGGGAAGGATGGAGAGGGGAAGAGGAAGAGGGGAAGAGGAAGGAGGAGAAGGAGAAGGAGAAGAGGAAGAGGAAGAGGAAGAGGAAGAGGAAGGAGAAGGAGGAGGAGGAGAAGAAAGGGAAGGAGAAGGAGAAAGAGAAGAAAGAGAAGGAGAAGGAAAAGAGGAAGAGGAAGAGGAAGAGAGGGAGAGCGAGAAGGGAAAGCGAGGTATGGAGAGTGAGAAGGGAAAGAGAGGGAGAGATAGAGAGGGGGAAACAGAATGAGAGGGAAAGATAGAGAGAGGAGAGGAGAGGAGAGGAGAGGAGAGGAGAGGAGAGGAGAGAGAGAGGGACTCAATAAAAACGACCGAGTGGGAAAGGAGGAAAAGAGAACGAGGAAGCAGATAAAAGATTAAAAAAAAAAACAGTCACAACCAGACTATTTGTAAGGATGCGCCCATACCCATAGGGAAGAAGAGATGGAGAGTAAGGGGGGGATGAAGAGTGGGGGGGAAGGGAAAGAGAAGGGGGGGGGGAAACGAAAAAGGAAAAATAATAAAGAAAGCGGAAAAAAACGGTAATAAAATATCACGCTTTAAACTGTCGCCAAATCATAAAGTTTCCGCCTGGCATGTTTATTACACGCTATGCCGACGCCTCCTTTTATACGGACCACCTCATTTTAATTTTACGACGCGCGCCACGACAAACGATCGCTGACGAGGCCTGCTGCGAGGTAGGCCTACGCAATGAGCTCCGTGCACGGCCTCCCTCCTCAACCCCCCCCCCCCTCCTCTTCCCGCCCAACCTTCCCTTCCTTGCCCCCCCCCCCCCTTTATCGTTTTCCGCGCTACTACGGTTTCACGAACAGAAGAAATTAATATAAATAAAATAATAACCATAATAAAAAAACAGGAACAGTAAATTTACGATAATATTAATGATACTAATAAACAGCAAAACTAATAATAATAATTAATAATAACGATACAACGAAATGAATGAGAGACTGAAGCGGTATCTTGAAAGATGTGGAAAATTTGCATTACACCGGGATATTTGCATAAATTAAGACAGGACGCCTAAAACACAAGGACCGCCGGTATTTTTTTCAGTGGGGGGGAGGGGGGAAAATATCTATCCGTTACACATGCGCTCTCTTGCTCTTTCTTGCTCCCGCTTCTCCCTCTCTTACCATCATCCTCCCTCTTTCTCTTCCCACTCCGTCTCTGACTCATATTTATTCACTCTCAGTCCTCCCTCCTTCCCTCCCTCTTCCACTCCCCTCT
>NC_051393.1:50776821-50784321 GCF_015228065.2 Penaeus monodon | reverse complement strand
AAAGGAAGGGGGAAGGGAGGGGGAGATAGGAAGGGAGAAGGGAAGGGCAGAGGGGAAGGGGAGAAAGGAAGGGGGGGGAAAGAAGGGGGAAGGAGAGGGAAAGGAAGGGAACAGAAGAGGAGGCGAAGGGAGGGGAAAAGGGACGGAAAGTGGAAATGAGGAACGGGAGGAAGAAAAGAGAAAGAATTAAAAAAATAAAAATAAAAAAGAAGAAAAAAACAACAACAAAGAATGAGGAGAAGGGCGTGTCCTTCCCACAAGACGTCAGGCGTTCTTATGACGTCACTAAAGATATCCTCTGTCAGCTGACTGATACACTTACTATTCTTAGCGCAGGGCCGCCAACGCCATGGGCATCTTTCTCTTAACTATGACGTTTGCTATCCTTATCCGCATTTCTTGCATATGTCTTTTGCAACTGATACGAAAGCAAAACAAACAAAAACAAAAAAACAAAAACAGCGAAACGCGTATGAGTTGGCTCCTTGTTCTTCCTCATTAGTTGTTTATTGCCATTACTATCGCTCTCGTATTATCACTTCTCATTTACTCATAAACGCGTCATCATCATGCAACCCTCACGGTCAGCCATTCATACTAACCCCCCCCCCCCATCATCACTAATCAAAGTATCATCATCGATTTTTTTCTTTCTCATTATTACTAATCAACACCAATCACGGACCAGGATGAGTGCCAAGATCCCCCCACCCCCTCCCCCTCCCCCTCTCACCAGTGCTGTCTAATCCCCCTCTTGTTGACCTACGACAAGACAGCCGTTGTGGATCTCCGGCCTGACCTCTGACCCCTGACCTACCCTCCCACTTAAAAGGACTTAAATGGAGGAGGCATGGAAGGGGGAGGGGGAGGGGGGAGGGAGGAGGAGGAGGAGGAGGAGGAGGAGGAGGAGGAGGAGGAGGAGGAGGAGGAGGAGGAGGAGGAGGAGGAGGAGGAGGAGGAGGAGGAGGAGGAGGAGGAGGAGGAGGAGGAGGAGGAGGAGGAGGAGAAGGTGGTGGAGGTGGAGGTGGAGGAGGTGAAGGTTAGGGACAAAATTAGGGAAAGGGAGAGGACAAGGGAGAGGGAGAGGGAGAGGGAGAAGGAGAAAGAGAGGGGAAATGCAGAGGGAAGTGAGGCCGTGACACCACTTCCTAGCTACAGTGCCTGGCTCTCTGTGGGTCCGTGACGCCATGAGTGCCAATGACGTCATAAACAAGAAGTGGGAGGGGATAAGACATAACCCCCTACCCCTCCCCTCCCCTCCCCTTCCCCCTCCTCCTCGGCTTTCAGGAAGTAAACATTATGCCCGCACTGCCAAATATACACATGCACAAGCCTCGTTTTTTTCTCCATCTATTTCTTCTTTCTTTTAAGTGGGTAGATAGGGGGAAAAAAGAGGGGAAGGGGGGAGGGGAAGGGGGAAAGGGGAAGGAAGAGAGGAAAAGGGGAGGAAAAGGAAAAGAGGAAAAAAATGAAAGAGAGAAGATACATACTACCCTTAGCCCCCTAAAAAAAAAGAAAAAAATAGAACAAACCACGCCCCACGCAACCTACCCCCCCCCCCCAACTTTTAGCCCTACCCCTTAAAAAAATCTAGGATCAAAACCAGGGTGTCGACAGGGTTTCACATCCATCCATCCGTCCGTCCGTCTGTCTGACAGGGCGAGGCGACCGACCCCAACCCCCGAAAACCACGCCAGCTGCCAGGGTACCATGCCCAGGGTACCATGCCCAGGGTACCATGCCCAGGGTACCATGCGCCAGGGTGCCGTGCCCGGGGTACCGTGCACAGGGTACCATGCCCAGGGTACCATGCGCCAGGGTGCCGTGCCCAGCGTAGGCAAAGAGGGAGATTACCTTCAGCGCTCTCCCCTGCCGGAGGATTACAAGTGATCTCGGCTTAATTACAGAACAAACCGACGGAGCAGTTCCATGGCTAGCAGCTCGGGCTTTGTCCTTCGGGGCCTCGCGCTGCCTGATGCGCGGATGCTGGCGGTCGGTGCTGTGGTGGTGATGGTGACGATGATGGTGATGATGATGGTGATGGTGATGGTGACGATGATGGTGATGATGATGATGATGATGATGATGATGATGATGATGATGACGATGACGATGACGATGACGATGACGATGACGATGACGATGATGATGATGATGATGATGGTGATGGTGATGATGATGAAGAACAACATAACAATATAAAGCACCAACAACAAAAACAATACAACCGCCCCCCCCCTCTCCCGCACCAAAACACACCACCAACGCACGTCACTCCCGACCGGCGGCGCCCTTTCGCGTGCCCTCTGCAGCCGCGCACGCTTTTGCCTCCGCTGCGTGGTGGTGCGCGTGCAACATGGCAAGTGGCAAATTGCAGAAAGGGTGGTTTGGATAATAGACGACACCCACGCTGGATATCCCGGCCTTTGTGAATGCGAATCCCCGACGGGCGAGGATAAATTGGAGAGAGAGGTTGGGAGAAGGGAGAAGGAGAGGGAAAAGGGAGAGAAAGAGGGAGTAGGAGAGGAAGGGAAAGAGGGAGAGAAAGAGGGAGTAGGAGAGGGAGAGAAAGAGGGAGTAGGAGAGGGAGAGAAAGAGGGAGTAGGAGAGGAAAGGGGGAGAAGAAAGGGGGAGAGAAAGAGGGATTTAGAGAGGAAGGGAAAGAGGGAGAGAAAGAGGGAGTAGGAGAGGGAGAGAAAGAGGGAGTAGGAGAGGAAGGGAAAGAAGGAGAGAAAGAGGGAGTAGGAGAGGAAAGGAAGAGATTAAGTGGACAAGAGAGCGGAGATAGATATGAAAACAAGATGAAGGATAATCCCCGAGAATAAACAATCACGCACATTTTCTCCCTCCTCTCCTGTCTCCTCTTCGTCTCCCTTCCTCTCTTTCTTCTCTTTCTGCCCCATCCCGCCCCTTCCTCACCTCCTCCTCCTCCTCCTTCTCTCTCCCCCGTTTTTCATTCCTAAACAAAAAATAAACACACCACGCCCAGAGAAAGTGAGAGAGAGAGAGAGAGAGAGAGAGAGAGAGAGAGAGAGAGAGAGAGAGAGAGAGAGAGAGAGAGAGAGAGAGAGAGAGAGAGAGAGAGGAGAGAGAGAGAGAGAGAGAAGGGGGAGGGGCAGACAGACAGATAGACAGAGAGAGAGAAAGGAAAGAAAGAGGAGGGCACAAACACACGTGTTATTTTAACCTCGCAGACATTAGCAGATATTCAAGAGTACAGCGACTGCTCTTAAAACCCCATAAGGGCCAACGCTACAGCTTAACACAATTCCCCAACAACCCTTAATGAACCCGTGAGTACAACCAGCCCATTATTTCCTGGTCGGCCACGTGTCTTTAAAAAATCTGAACGCATTAACAGCTGTTCTCAAAAGCAAATTACCAAACACGGACAAAAGATTGGTGTAGATAACCTTCCCTCAAGTGCCATTTTCATATATTTTTTTCCGCGGTGTTTAAAACATCTCTTCCTGAATACGACGTAGACTTGGAGTTTGAGGTTTTTCATAATTAATAAATCGTTAAGTGTAATCTTTGATAATATAATCTTTGGCATTTGTTTTAAGTTCCCTTCTGATCTGTTTGTATGTTCGTGGGACTGTATATCTGCAACTCACTCACTCACACACTCACTCACTCACTCACTCACTCTCTCACTCTCACTCTGGTTCTCTGTCTGTCGAATATTTTCTCACTTTTCCTCCCTTTCTCTCCTTTCCTCTACCTCTCTCCATTTCCATTATCTCCCAGAGTGTGCGTTAAGATGGCCAACTACCTCTCACTATCATTCACTATCTTTGGCCCGCCTCTGCAGCCGTTAGCGTTGGCAGGGAAGGTTCAACTTTTGCAGTATTTATTGGGTAACTCGAGTTATATGTATATATATATTTTTTCTTAACAGCGTAGACCAAAAGAGTTAAACTTTTTTCAACGTCATACATCATACGTAGCTTTCATAATTCATATATCAGAAGTCACAGATCGGATTTCTTCTTACAGAAGTGATTACAGAAGATATAACGAATATGATGATGATGATGATAACAAAATTAACATTAATAATAACAACAACAAAATAATAATAATGATGACGATGACGATGATGATAACAATAACAATTACAAAAAATAACAAAGGCAACGATTTCACTAAAAAAAAAAAAAAAAAACACGGCCCAAACAACACAGCACTCAAGTCAGAATGAGGAAGAAAAAAGAAAATCAGAAAAAAAAGACAAAAACACAAAGAGAAAGAGAAAGAGAGAGAGAGAGAAACAGAAAGAGAAAATCCTGCCAGAACAAAATAGCAAAAAAGGGAAAACTTTTAGTGAAAGGGAAGAGCATTTAACACTACAGTCACGAGTTCCCTGCCATTCAGCCTTTCCAACGCGATCGATAGACTCAACAAATGCAATCTGGACTCGAGCGGAAGAAAAGGAATAAAAGAAAGGAAGAGAGGAAAAAAAGAACACTTTGGAAACGTTTTTTCAAGCGGTTATCTCTTCTCTCTCTCTCTCTCTCTCTCTCTCTCTCTCTCTCTCTCATTCATCCATTCTCTTTCTTCCTCCCTCTCACCCTCTTCCTCTTTCCGATTCGCCATACACTTAAAAAAAAGGAAAAATGACACCGTATTTTGGCCATCCTCCGTCCTCTCCCCCTCCCCCCCCCCACTCAACCCATACCCACCCTCTCTAAACCCCCATCTATATACTAAAAAAAATATTGCAAAAAAAAAAAAAAAAAGTTAACAATAACACCAATTTAATTCGAATCAGCTGCTCATTTGTCCTTGTTCAAAACACAATGGGCAAACAAAGAAAAAAAAAACATCAACGAGAGAGAGAGAGAAAAAAACACGTAAGGCCAATCGCCAATCAATAAACACACAAAAAGAGGGATCAACGGATAAGATACAAATAGAAAAAAAAACATTGCTAAAAGAGGACATAGATACACGAATGAGAGAGAAAAAAAGTGCGAGGAAGAGTAAAGACGCAGAGAGAGAGAGGGAGTGAAGGACATAGAGAGGGAGGGAGGGAGGGAGGGAGGGAGGGAGGGAGGGAGGGAGGGAGAGAGGGAGGGGAGGGGAGGGACGGGAGGGAAAGAGGGAGGAGAGGGGAAGAGGAAAGGAGAAAGAAAGGGCGGGGAAAAGAGAGAGAGAGGGAAGAGAGGGAAGGTGGGAGGGGAGGAGAGAAGGGGAAGGGGAGAGAGGAAGGGGAGAAAAGGAGGGGGAGAGAGAGAAAAGAGAGAGAGAGAGGGAGAGAGGAGAGGGGAAGAGAGAGAGGGGAAAAAGAGAGAAGGAAAAGAGAGAGAGGGGGGGGAAAAGAAAAGAGGGGACGATGGGAGAGAGGGAGAGGGGGGAGAGGGAAAAGGGGAGAAAGGGGAGAGGGGGAAAAGAGAAAAGAGGGGGAGGGGGGAGGGTTGGGGAGACGAGGGGAGAGACGAGAGGGGAGAAGGAGAGAGAGGCCGAAAAGAGAGAGGGGGGGGGAAAGGGAAAAAAAGAAAGAGGGGAAAGGAAAAGGGAAAATTTTTTGGAAGGGGGGGCGGAGGGGGCGGGGGGGGGGGAGGGGGGGTTTTTTGGTAAAAAAAAGGGGGGGGGGGGGGGGGATGGGGGGGGGGGGGGGGGGGGAAGGGGGGGGGGGGGGGAGGCGGGGGGGAAGGATGGAATTTAAATTTTTTGGGAGGAAAAAAGGGGGAGAAAGGGAAAAGTCAGGAAAATTGGGTTAGGATTTGGGATGGGGGGGGGGGGAAGGGGGGTTTAAAAAGGGGGGGGGGAAAAGGGGTTAAAAATGGGCCTTTTTTTTAAATTTACAAAAGACTCGGGGGATTTTTTACTAAAACACGTCCAGATACACAACGATTAAATTTTTTTTTTTTTTTGGGAAAAATAAGGGTTTTGGGTGATAACATATAATAGCGGGTAACAAGAGATGGAATACGGTGATTTTTGACAACATGATTTTCCCTAAAAAAAAAGATAATAATTTAAAAATAATAATAACCATATAAAAACAGGAACAACAATAAAAGAAAAGCACCAATAAAAAAAAAACAACAAAAAATAAAATATAATAAAAATAAAAACCCCTTTTTCCAGGGTTTCCCCAAATTTGGCCCAAAGGGGGACGGCGGAATTTTCCCCCGAGATCCCTCCTCCTCCTCCCCACTCGCCGGGAAACTGTGAAAAGCGTTATCCTTGGGGCCCCGGGAGCCGCCTTTCGCCCCCCCCCCACCCTCCTCCTTCCGTTCCTTCACCTTTTTCTCCTTTTCCTTCCCCTTCCTCCTCCGCCCTCTTTTTTCCCCTCTCTCTCTCTCTCTCTCTCTCTCCCCTCTCTCTCTCTTTTCTCTCCCTCTTTTCTCTCTCTCTCTCTCTCCCCTCCTCCTTCCGTCCTTTGGCCCCCCCCCCCTCCCTCCTTCTTTCCCTTCCCCCCCCCCCCCCTCCCCCCCCCTCCTCCCCCTCCTCCTTTCCCCCTCCCCACCTCCCCCCCCTCCTCTCCTCCCCCCCCTCCTACCCCCCCCCCCTCCCCCTCCTCCTCCTCCTTCCCCCCTCCTCCTCCTCCTCCCCCTCCCCCTCCTCCTCCTCCTCCTCCTCCTGCATTCCTGCGTCTCGGCGGCAAAGGACAAAAGCTCAAGGAAAACGGCGAAGGACTTTTCTTTGTTGCTGTAGAATCATTTCGTTCTAATTGTCGTTGTTTCGTGTTCCTTGTTTTTGTTTCTGTGTTTGTTTGTTTGATTGAGGGGGGTGGGGGTGGGGTTTTGTGTGTTGTGGGGGTGTGTGTGTGTGGGTGTGTGTGTGTGTGTGTTTTGTGTGTTGTGTGTGTGTGTGTGTTTGTGCGCGCGCGCGGGGCTTTTATGATACATGTTTTATATATAAAAACCCAAAAACAAGGGAATAAATAAACGAAAAAAAAAAATTGTTTTCCCCTTTTCCAAATTTCCCTTTTCCCTTTCCTCCCCCCTTTCCATCTTTCCACCTTCCTTCCTCCTGCCCCCTCCTCCCTCCCCTTTTTCATGCAGATTCCGGATCCCCCCCCCCCCAAGTCTGCCGTGCCTGCAACCTTGCACGAAACGAACCCCCCAACACCCCCCAAAAAAAAGTCAACGCCAAAAACAGGGTGCGGGTGGGCAGGGGTGATGTGGGGAGACCCAGGATAAAAAGGGGGGGGGAAAAAGGGCCCCGAAATGAAGAGAAGAGGGAGGGGAGGAAAAGGGGGGATAAAGGAAGAGGAGGGGGGGAAGGGCCCTTGGGAAAAGGAAGGGGGGAGGGGGAAGGGGGTGATAAAGAGAAGAGGAGGGGAGGGGGAAAAAGGGGAGGGGGTAAAGATAAAGGAAGGGGTGATAAAAGAAAAAGGGGAGGGGAGAGGGGGGATAAAGAAAAAGGAGGGAGAAGGGGTGATAAAAAAGAAAAAAAAGAAAAGAGGAGGGGAAAAGGGGGATAAGAGAAGAGGGAGAAGGGATGATAAAAAGAAGAGGAGGGGAGAGGGAGTGACATAGGGAAGGA
>NC_051393.1:50731821-50766821 GCF_015228065.2 Penaeus monodon | reverse complement strand
CTCCTTCCCTCCTTCTCTCGGCCACCGCCCCGCACATAAACAACAGCGTCACCAATAAAATTAATGGCACAACCCTATAAAAAAGACGGTTGATTGACACCTCCTCTATGACGCCCTAACCGCATTATCACCCACACTAAACCTACTGCCCCCCCTTCCCCCATTCCCTCCCTTCCCCCTCTATTCCCCCCTCCTCTTTTCCTAAATTGTATATAGCTTCCTACGCTTCCTCTCTTCCATCTCCCCCTTTTCGTCTAGTCTTCTACTTCTCTCCTTTCTTCCCTTTCTCCCTTCTTCCCTTCCTTCCTCTTTCCCTTCTTTCTCCCTTCCCTTCGTCTCCCATTCCCTCCCTCTCTTCTTCTCTTCTTCTCCCATTCCCATCATTCCTCCCTCCCTCCATTCTTCCCTTTCTCCCTCCCTCCCTACTTTCTTTCTTTCTTTTCTTCCATCGTCCCTCCCTCCCTCCTTTCCCTCTCCCTCTCCCTCTCTATCCCTCCCTTCCTCTCCCATTCCCTCCCTCCCTCTTTCCCTCTCCTTCCTCTCCCATTCCCTCCCTCCCTCCCTCCCTCTCCCTCCCTCGTCCAACCCGCTCGTCTTCCCCGAAACCACATTACACTCGCCGCGGCACACACTACACGCTAATTTCCTAATGAAGAAACCTCGTGTGAAAGGGAGAAGAGGGGGAATGAGGAAGGGATGAGAGGGGAATGAGGGAGAGGAAGAAAGAAAGAATGAGAAAGGGGAGAAGAGAATGAATGAGAGAGGGGAGAAGAGAAAGAATGAGAGAGGGGAGATGAGGAGTGACGAAGGACGGGAGAAGGAGAAAAAATAAGACAAGATGTGAGGATCACGAAGAACAAATGAAAGAAAAAAAAAGTGAAACAAACAATTACAACAAAACAAAGAAAACGGGAAAGGAAAAACAATATGAGGAAAGAGGAAAAACAATATGAGGAAAAACGAAAAGTAAATAAAGCCAGGAAGAACAGACGAGAACACTACGGTAGGCCATGCAAGGCAAGAGAAATTCAACTATTAAGGACATACAGGAAACGGGAAGGAGAAGCCCCCCCCCAACATACCCTGAATAAGGATATCTCCCCCTCCCCCCCCCTCTATCTACCCCATGAGAGGAAGAGAAACGCGTGATTTATAAATCTATATTAACAAGCTCGGCACGAATGGCTTTTAATTAAATAGTCAATGGGTGTAGAAGGACGGAAGGAAGGGAAGATGGGAAGAGAGGTAAGAGAAGAGGAAGAAGGGAAAAGGGGAGAAGAGAAGAATAGAAAAGGAGGCAAGAAAGGAAAGAGGAGGGGAGAGGAGAGGAAAAGAAATAGGAAGAGAGTAAAGGAAAAGATAGGGAAGGAGGTAAGAGAGAAGGGAGAGACGAGAGAAGAGAGAAGAGAAAGGCAAGGAGAGAGAAGAGAGAGGAGAGAGGAGAGAAGAGAGAGGAGAGAGGAGAGAGGAGAGAGAAGGAGAGGAGAAGGACTGAGAGGTAATACGAAGGGAGAGGAGAGAGAGAAGAGAGGAAAGGAAAAAAAAAGAATAAGAACAGAACAGAAGAGAAAAGAGAAACAGCCAAACACACAAGCGAAGCTCGGTGAAACTTTTCTCCCTCACACACTAACCTCCCACTGAAGGTCAGGCCGTCTGAAGTTGCAGTCCGAGTTAGCTGCCGCCTTTGCAATTCTTGCATGACGGAACAAAAGCGGAGGTTTTCAACAAGAGGAAAGGAGAATGGGCTAAAAGGAACGGGAAAAAAAACATTCGCATGCAAATTTCCCCCGAGTTTCAAGTTTTTCTTTCTTTCTTTTTATTGTCTGGTTGCTAGTGGGTGAAATACAGGAGGCGTTCCCTGACTACCTTAGGTTGGGAAGAAGGTTAATGAGTCAATTAGTAAGTCGGTCTGTGCCTCTGTTTGCTTGCTTGCCTGTTTATATCTATGATGGTTCGCTCGCCCCTCTCTGTCTGTCTCATTCTATTCTTCTCTTTCCTTTCCTTTTCGCGTGTCTCCTTCCCTCCTTCCTTCCCTTCCCTTCCCTCCTTCCTTCCCTTCCCTTCCCTTCCTTCCTTCCTTCCTTCCTTCCTTCCTTCCTTCCTTCCTTCCTTCCTTCCGTCCTTCCTTCCGTCCTTCCTTCCGTCCTTCCTTCCGTCCCTCATTCCGTCCTTTCTTCCCTCCTTCCCTTCCTTTCTGCCTGCCTCCTTCCGCCTTCCCTTCCCTGCCTTCCCTCCCTTTTCCCTCCCCCCTTCGCCCTCTGACCCCTCCACAGGCATGGGGAAGAGGGGATGGAGGGGGGGGGGGGGGGTCACGGCCCGCTCGAGACCGGTTTCGTGGGGTCCGTGACTCACTGCCAACGCCGGGAACAACAATGACCCAGCGGCGGAGGCAGGGAGGCAGACAGGGTGGCTGAGGGAGGAGGCAGGGAGGCAGACAGGGTGGCTGAGGGAGGAGGCAGGGAGCAAGGCGGGGAGGCAACACAAACCGATCCCTCCGCCAGCCCGTAAGGTCGACGCCAGTGCCCTTGCCGAGTGGTCGCCTCGCCCTTATCGCCAGCCAGCTGCGCAGTCCCGCGGACCGAGAGAAGAAGTCATTGCTTCTCTCTCTCTTTCTCTCTCTCTCTCTCTCTCTCTCTCTCTCTCTCTCTCTCTCTCTCTCCCCTCTCTCTCTCTCCCTCTCTCTCTCTCCCTCTCTCTCTCCCTCTCTCCCCTCCCTCCCTCTCTCTCTCTCCTCCTCTCCCTCCCTCTCTCCCTCTTTTCTCTCTCCCTCTCTCTCTCCTCCCCTCTCTCCCTCTCTCTCTCTACCCTCTCTCTCTCTCATCCCTCTCTCTCTCTCGTCTCTCCTCTCCTCTCTCTCCCTCTCTCTCTCTCTCTCCCTCTCTCTCCCCCTCTCCCTCTCTCTCTCCCTCCCTATCGCTTTCCCACGAGGTCGCTTTCCACGTCGCGATCTGGACTGTTTCCTCCGTGAGCCAAACACATTAGTTCCGGATACCCGCTATTTCGCAAAGGACTCGCCTCCTCTCTCTTCCCCATTCCCTCAAAAGGAGAGAAAGGGAAAAAAGGAAGATAGTGATGGAAAGGGGGGAAAGAAGGAGGAAATGGAGAAAGAGGGGGGGGGGAAAGGAAGAAAATTTTAAAAAGAGGAAGAGGGGAATTGCAACATGGGGAGAAAATGAGGGGAATGGCAAAAAGAGGGAGAAAAAAGGGAAAGAATCTAAATAAGCGAGAAAGGGAGGGATGCAAACAACAAAAATAAAACGGGGGGGGGGGGGAAAGGAAAAGGACAGAAAATAGAACCAAAAAGAGGGAGACAAGGGGGAGGGGAGAATGAAGAAAATAGGGAAAAAAATAGATGAAAATGGAAAGGAGGGAAAACGGGAGATAATGTCGCCTCGTGTATCGTGGCATAAGAGGCGGCAAGACTTTCTTATCTTCTCGTTTCGCAACTCATTTTCATAACCTCGTTTCCCAACTGCGTTTAACAGGTAAGATCACCTTAAAATGTCCTTCAGGGAGAGGGAGAGGGAGAAGGAGAGGGAGAGAGGGTGGGAGAGGGAGAGAGGGTGGGAGGAGGGAGAGGGAGGAAGAGAGAGACAGAAAGGGAGGGAGGGAGGGAAGGAGAATGAGGAAGGGAGGAGAGAGAGAGCAAGGGAGTGAGAAGAGCGAGGAAAGGAGAGTAAATAAACAAACTTTTTTTTTTACTTCTCTATTTTTCCTTTTTTTTGCCATTATCCACCTCCACCTCCACCTCCATCTCCATCTCCATCTCCACCTCCATCTCCACCTCCACCTCCACCTCCATCTCCACCTCCACCTCCACCTCCATCTCCACCTCCATCTCCACCTCCACCTCCATCTCCTCCTCCTCCTCCTAAGAGAGACCCGCCGGCCTGCCTTCATGTTGCGTCGTTCCGCCTCATAAGGTGTCACCCAGGCGGCACCCCCCCCACCCCCCTCTTCTCCTTCTCAATATGGAACGCAGCGTCGGCCATGCTGTTGGCAACGTGCATTTCCGTGATTTACTCTCATTCTCCCCTCTTTCTTTCGTTCTCTCTCGTTCTCTCTCATTCTCTCTCTCTCTCTCTCTCTCTCTCTCTCTCTCTCTCTCTCTCTCTCTCTCTCTCTCTCTCTCTCTCTCTCTCTCTCTCTCTCTCTCTTAGTTCCTCTCGTTTACAGGAAGGTGATAATGAGGACAGAAAAAAGGAAGGAAAGACTAACAGAACAAGGATTAGTGAGAAAGGAGGAAGAGAAGGAATAAGAGAGAGAAAGAAAGAGGAGGTGGAAAGAGTAGGATAAAGGAGGAGTAGAGATGGAGTAGGAGGAAGAGAACAGCTGAGAAAGATAACGTGGAGCAGGACAGAGAAGGAAAAAGAGGTGGAACAAGAGAAAAAATAAGGAAGAAAAGAAGGAAAAGGGAAGAGAGAGAAAAAAAGATAGAGGGAGGGAGAGAAGGAAGGAGGGAGGGAGGGAGGGAGGGAGGGAGAGAAGGAAGAAGGGAGGAAGGGAGGGAGGGAGGGAGGGAGGGAGGGAGGGAGGAGCACCACGACAGCGCCAGTGGAGAGGAAGATAACGACGTAACGATAAGGCGATGGAGCTCGGTACCTCGGGGCAGGAGCAGATAATCAAGAGGCCTACAGAGTGGGATAGGAGGGGGAAGTGGGGAAGGTGGGGGAGGGAGGAGGGGGAAGTGGGATAGGAGGGGGAAGTGGGGAAAGTGGGGGAGGGAGGAGGGGGTAGAGGGGGAAACAGGGGAGAAAGGAAAGAGGGTGAGAAGGATAACAAGGAGTGGGACGGCATAACGAGGACTCAAGGGGGAAGGGGGAAGTGGAGGAGAATAAGGAGGAGGAAGGGGTGGTGGGGTGGTAGAAGAGGAGGAGGAGGAGGAAGCGAAAGTGGAGGAGAAGAAAAAGGAGGAGGAGAAGAACAACAACAAAAGGGCGACGAACAAAAACAAGAAGAAGGAGAACATGAGCAAGAGAGAGAACAACAACAACAACGACAACAAGACCAAGAAGAACGCGGAGAATGTGGAGAAGGAGGAGGTGGAGGAGGAAACAGAAGAGGATGAGAATTAGCGCGAGGAAGAATAGGAGGAAGGACACGGTTCCCCCAGTAATTGGACAGGAGGCCGAAAGGGGAGATCGAAATCTGGGTGACGAGACGGGGGAGTGGGGTGTGTGGGGAGTGTGGGGGGGCGGGGGGGCCTCGCAGAACAAGGGGCACGGGAAGACGGCGAGAGGAGCAACAAAGGCGAAAGGAAGAGAAACGTGAGAAAAAAAAATGTGTAGATAATAAGGAGAAAAGATAAGGAAAAGACGGATAGAGAAACAACACGAATAAAAAGGAAGCGAGAGATGAAAAGGGGAAGGAGAGAAAAAGAGGGAAAACGTAGGAGAGGGCGGGGAGGGAGAGAAGGAGGGAAGGATGGATGGAAGGATGCGAACCCAATGAAGATGAGAGAGATAAATGATAAAGGGTGGGAGGGTCGGAGGCGGGGCGAGAGAGAGAGAGGGAGGCAGAAGGAAAGAAAGAATGAATGAGAGAGAGAGAAAAAAGAGGGACTGGAAGGCAGGAGGAAACAGGAGGCGTGAGGAAGGAGGGTCGACTCCCCATCCTAAATTTTCCTCAATGGCCCTTCTTGAAATATATACGGTCGACTTTGTCCTCCAACGGACCATCGCCCCTCCCCCTTCTCAAAGCTAAACGCCGACTTTATCATAAATAACGTCATTAGCATCAACACCAACGTAACCGACGCGGATAATAACGAGCGACGTCGACGAGCAATAACAGGAAACTTCGCTAATTCGTGAGGTTAACAACCACATCCCAACAAGGAGTATTTGTTATGATTTTTTTCCCGGCGGAACTGTCCTATCTATCTATCCACCTACCTATCTATCTATCAGTCTATCTCTCTACCTCTGTCTCCGTCTATTGATCTCTGCGGGTATCTGTCTACTTCCCGTTCCCTTCCTCCCTCACTCCTTCCCACCCTCACTCCCCTTCAACCCCCCCCCCCTCTCTCACCCTTCCTCCTTCAGCAGTTCCCAGTCCTCGGGCAGCGCTTCCCACGGGGCATGCACCACCACCGGTCCTTCCCGACGGCCGGATAACAAGAGCCGACGCCTGCGAGGGGAAACGCGTCGCGGATTCGAGGACGGAGGGGGAAAGGCATGATGAGAGGGAGGGGAAGGGCATGGGAGTGAGGGGAAAAGGGCATGATGAGAGGGGGGGAAGGGCATGATGAGAGGGAGGGGAAAGGGCATGATGAGAGGGAGGGGAAGGGCATGGGAGTGAGGGGAAAAGGGCATGATGAGAGGGGGGAAGGGCATGATGAGAGGGAGGGGAAAGGGCATGATGAGAGGGAGGGGAAGGGCATGGGAGTGAGGGGAAAAGGCATGATGAGAGGGAGGGGAAGGGCATGGGAGTGAGGGGAAAAGGGCATGATGAGAGGGAGGGGAAGGGCACGACGACAAGGCTGAAGTCCTTTTCATAAAACATGATGCAAACGGCTGTCGTCTTGAAACCATGGCCGCGGGCAATGGGCCTTGAAATGCACACATCTTGGGCCTTCTTTCCCTTCTTCGGATTCCATTCCCTTCCTTTCCCTTCCCTTTCTCCCTCTCTTCCTCCCTCCCTCCCTCCTTCCATCCTTCCTTCCTTCCTTCACTCATTCATTCACCCCCACCCTCCCTTCTCCATCCTTCCACTCTCTCCATGACTCACTCAGAACCAAGATTTCAATCTGGTCTCCCCATGACCCCGAAGGCAGTGGTGGCACGGGTAGGGGGGGGGGGGGTGCCGGCTTGCTCCCTTCTTCCTTCCTTCCCTCCCTCCCCCCCCTCCCTTCCACCCATCCACCCACCTTCCCTTCCTCCCTTCCACTTCCCTTCCTCCCTTGCACCCTCCCTCCCTCCCTCCCTCCCCTCCCTTCCAGAGCAAAGACACTGTCGCTCTCATTAGCATTTCACTTGTAATCTCGTCCCGTCGAGGGTTTCCGGGTCGACTGAGAGTGAGGGTATTTTCTTCCTCGTTTTCTCGTTTTCTTCGCGTCTCCTCGTATTGTCTCCCTCACGATCGCCCTCGTTTCCATTTTCTTTCCTCCCCTCCCTCCCTTCCACACCCTCCCTCTATCCCCTCCTCCTCTCCCCCCACTTCTCTACTTCTTTCTTCTTTCTTTCTTCTTCCTTCCCCCTCTTCTTCCTCCTTCTTTTAAACTACCCCCTCCCTCCTCCCTCCCCCTCCCACCCCCCTCCGCAATCTCCACTTAAAGCTCGCGTGAAAAACGACCGGCGGGCGCTATTGGACGGGCCGAGATCGCGGTAAATCCTGGATATTGCCCGCCTCGCCTTCGCTCCCATGACAAGACAGTCTGCAGTCGGTGCAAAGAGCCTGTCATATGACACCGCCAGACGCCCGGTTCTTGTTCTTCTCTCTATTTCCCTCTGTCTGTGGCTGTGTCTCTGGCTGCCTCTCTGTCTCTAGTTGTCTTTCTGGCTCTGGTTCTGGCTCTCTCTCTCTCTCTCTCTCTCTCTCTCTCTCTCTCTCTCTCTCTCTCTCTCTCTCTCTCTCTCTCTCTCTCTCTCTCTCTCCTTCTTGTTCTAGGTTTCGGTCTCTGTCTCGGACTCGGTCTGTCTGTCTCTCTCTCTCGGTCTTGATTGCTCGATCTCCCTCCCTCCCTTTGTCTCTCCTTCCCTCCCTCCCTCCCTCTCTGGACCCGACATTCCAAAGGTCCTCCCGGGCGTCTCATGAATATGCCAGGCACTGGTGCATCCGCGGGCCACTTGGAATAGGAGACGAGAGGAGGCACCGGGTGGGGGGGCGGTTAGGGGGTTGGAGGAGGAGGAGGAGGAGGAGGAGGAGGAGGAGGAGGAGGAGGAGGAGGAGGAGGAGGGGGAGGAGGAGGAGGAGGAGGAGGAGGAGGAGGAGGAGGAGGAGGACGAGGAGGAGGGAGAAGAAGAGATGAGGAGGAGGAGGAGGAGGAGGAAAAGATGGAAGAGGAGGAGGAAGAAGAGGAAGAGAAAGAGGATAGGCAAATGGGGGTTATGAAGTCAAACGAAGTTACGCAATTGGGGTTATGATGTTAGAAGAGGTTAGGGCACAGGGGTTAGCATGTCAGAGGAGATTAAGCAACGGCAGTTACTAATGAACGAGAGTATTGACTTTCTCAGGCTGCGGGACTGTATTATCATCGGCCGCTGACGTAACCACCCCTTTTTTTACGCAACGAATGGCGATGATGCGATACTGATAAGGGCATGGGGCCGAGAGGAAATAGAAAATGCGTTTTCAAAATAAAGAGGAAAAACATCCATAGCAAATTATATAAAAAAAAAAAATACAATACAAATAATACGCATTTTTACGCGCGACATCTAGGCTCCAAACTCAGCCTAAGAAAAAGGCCTAAAAACAGGCCGACCGTATGCACCCACCCACCCACCCTCCCTCCCCTTCCCGACCGGCCCACACCCCTCCGTATGCAAAACAGGTAGATAAGTCATCGCAGCGACATCCAATCACCACCTGCAAACTTGTACCCCTCCCCCCCCCGTACCCATCCACACTCCCCCTTCACGCCCGTCCACCCACCCACCCCCTCCGACGCCCACCCACCCACCACCCCACCTCATAGCCCACCCACCCCACCGCCGCCGCAGCTGTTGTCACTCGCCGCAAACCGCACGCGCTCCGGATACGCGAACATCACCGCACCGCCGCCGGAGAAGCCGCGACCGGAACCCATCCGTCATTTGCGTAGCTCCGTCGGCAGGCCCGATGCCCGATGCCCGACGGAATTAGCATTAAATCCAACTGGTATTTTTCACGGGAATGGATACAGACGTTTTTTTTTCCGGTGCCACGACTATGCTCCCTTCACCCCCCCCTCCCAACCCCCAACCCTACTCCCCGCAACGAACGGACGAACGGACGAACGGCCGCCCATGAACGGATATCTCAGCGGGGATCCGTTATGGCGAGATCCGCTATCGGTCGCCGACGCTCAGCGCACTCGGCGATACGGGCGCCCTGACTGGGAGCGCACGTGGCCGACGAGAGCGCGCGGGACGTGATTAAAACGCACACACACACACACGTACATACTAGTTTACGCTCCCGTCTTACTTAGCTCTTATTTCCATTTACTTACGATCTAAAATCTCCCTAATAATAAAAATATACAAACACACATATATATAAAATAAACATACACACACACAAACATATACACGCACATGTACAGACAATCAGATCATAAATCACAGGTTTGTGGTTCTTACACCCCTTCCCCCTCTCCCCTCTCCCCCACCCTACCTCCCCCCAACCCACCAGCAACCTCCCCCACCCCTACCCCATCATCCCAGCTGATCGGTACCGCTTATCAAGATCGACCAAAACCCTACGTATGAAAGTTATTTTTTCCTGTTTATATTACTCTCCAAGTTACTTTTTTGTATATATTATTTTCCAAAAAAATAACGAAACACGAGATTTATTCCGAACAGAGAGACGACCGGACGCGAACGGAGCATGTCACGTGATCGGCTTTCGACCGCCATTACCAATGCCGCGCTTTCATTTATCACCTAACACCCACCAATCACGGTTATTTATTCAGCCACATAGTCGCTGTTAATTTACACTTATTCGCTTATTTATGAGTCGCCATTAATTTACCTCAATTTACACTTATTCATTCATTAAGAGTCGCTACACATTTAGCGCAAATACAAACAAACATAAAAACCGATAACAGAAAGTCGTTACTCTTAAAAAAAAAAGAGAAAAACAAAGACAACAGAAGCACATAAAACTGCCATAAACATCGGCCTCCAACATAATAAAAAGCCCAGATGTGTAATTAAAAGCGATCAATTGACAAGACACGCTAACCGTAATAATAAAAAATACGGAAAGACAAAAAAAAAGGTAAAAAAAAAATCGTACTGTATAAATTCTACTGATGCGATGATTGCATGTTGTATGCCGTTGGATTCCGTAGGATACCTTATGATGCCGTAGGATTCCGTAGGATACCTTAGGATGACGTAGGATAGTAGGATACCGTAGGATACTGTAAGATACCGTAGGATACCGTAGGATTCCGTAGAGGAGTGGAGGGCCTCTCGACGCGGGAAAAGGATATTGTCTCGCACTTAACTACCGGTCGGGTCCTCTCCAGACCCGACAGGACAGCAGGAACAATATCCTATCCACTTCTCCACTTAATCCTCATCCTTAAGGGAACAACGAGTCTGCCGGGTTGGCATGCTCGAGGAAGAGAGGGAGGGGGGAGCGGGAGGGAGGGAGACAGGAGGGGGGAGGGGGGAGCGGGAGGGAGGGAGACAGGAGGGGGAGGGGGGAGGGGGGAGCGGGAGGGAGGGAAGGGGGGGAAAAGGGGGGAGCGGAAGGAAGGAGAGAGGGAAAAGGAAAGAGGAGACAGGAATGGAGAGGAAGGAGGAAGCAACGTGGGCAAGAGGAGGGTGGGAAAGGAGGGAACAGACGGACGGAGAAAGGGAAGGGAGAGAAGGAGAGAAAACACCAAAAGAGAAAGAAGAAGAGACAGACAGAGAGACATGCGGGTCTTCATTCGGGCATTTGTCTATTGTTACGTAATATTGTCCCGCCGAAACGACCAGCCGCTATTGTGAGGGGAAGGGGGAGGGGGAGGGGGGTGTGGGAGTAAAATAGGGGGGAAGGGGGGAGGGCACCGATCATACGAGAGATACGCGTGCTGGCAGGTGAAGCTACTCCCCCCCCGCCCCCTACTCCATAAACTCACTCACACACACACACACACACACACACACACACACACACACACACACACACACACACACACACACACACACACACACACTCATCCCCTGAATTTTATTTCTATCAAAATTAAATTTCGATCAAATTAACTTCCTTTTGTTTAATCCGTGCTTTAAAATGGCTTTCCCTCCCCTTTCCTTCTATCGTTTGTTATGCCCGACTGATAAACACAAAACCTGCAATCTGCAATCTATAAAAATATTGCCTTTTGAAAGATTCTAATCAGGGAGTCTTATCATTAACAGACATTAGCTCCTACTCTCTCTCTCTCTCTCTCTCTCTCTCTCTCTCTCTCTCTCTCTCTCTCTCTTCTCTCTCTCTCTCTCTCTTTTCATTCTCCCTTTTTCTTTCATTCTAGCTTTCTCTCTCTCCCTCCCTCCCTCTCTCTCTCTCTCTCTCTCTCTCTCTCTCTCTCTCTCTCTCTCTCTCTCTCTCTCTCTCTCTCTCTCTCTATCACACACACACACACACACACACACACACACACATATACACACACATACACACACACACACACACACACACACACACACACACACACACACACACACACACACACACACACTTTTCCACCGGCAGTCGCTCCTATCCATCAACGAATTATTACAAAGAATAAAGATTTTTCGTCCCCCTCCTCACTCCCTCTCTCCCCGCTCCCTGCGTCCCTCAAATTTCCAGAATTTCTATTCCGATACAAAAGCGAAAAGGGGGGGGGGGGGAGATAGGGTGGAGGGAGAGGGAGAAGAGGTAGGGTGGAGAAAGAGAGAGACGAGATAAGGTAGAGGGAGGAGAAGGAGAAGAGGTAGGGTGGAGAAAGAGGGAGATGAGGTGGGGTGGAGAAAGAGAGAGAAGAGAAGGGAGAAAGAGATACGGTGGAGAGAGAGGCAGAAGAGCTAGGATAGAGAGAAGGGGGGGAGGGGTAGGGTGAAAAGAGGGAGAAGAGAGGTAGGGTGGAGAGAGAGGAGGGGGTGGAGGGGAAGGGGGAAAGCCACTGCGTCTCATTAAGCTGTTTAACTATGCATAAAGCTGTTTAAAGAGGGGAAAAAAGAGAGCGAGAGAGAGAAAGAGAGAACAGGACGCTACCCCCATCCCATACCACGTTACACCCCCCTCCCCCCCACTTTACCCCTTACCCCTTTCCCCCCCTCGCCCCAACCCGCCCGCAAAACCAAATCAATAAGGGAAATATGCATTCACAATCCCGTTAATAACCTGACTTTAATATCCCGAACCTATAACCTCACCCCCCCCGAGTTTCCTCTCTCCTCTTCCTTTCTCTCTCCTCTTCCTTTCTCTCTCCTCTTCCTTTCTCTCTCCTCTTCCTTTCTCTCCCCCCCCCCCTCTCCTCCCACCGAAAGCTGGGAAGGGGCTGAAGGAGAGGGAAAAGTGTAAAAAATAAATAAATAAACATAATAAACAAAGAGATAAAAATACATATATAGAATATAAATAAATACATTTAAATGAATGCCCCCCCAGCCCCCCCCCCCTAGCCGTGACAAAAGCAAACCAATCTAGAAAGTAGAGGAAGAGGAAAAAGAAGATGAAGAAGAAGAAGAAGAAGAAGAAGAAGAAGAAGAAGAAGAAGGAGAAAATCGCCATTCACTTTGCCACTATTTCCCCTTTCCTCTACTGCTATCCTATCCCTTTTCTTTCTTCTAGCGAATGAACGGGAAAAAAAAACAGAGAGAAAAAGAGCGAATGAGAGAAAAAGAATCATTGAAGAAGAAAGTACGTGTGGAGGGGAGAGGGGCGTGAGGGGGGGGGGATGAAGGGAGAGGGGCATGAGGGGAGGGGGGGGTGAAGGGAGAGGGGCATGAGGGGAGGAGGGGGGTGAAGGGAGAGGGGCGTAAAGAGGGGGCGCGAAGGGAGGGGAGAAATGAAGGGATTGGGGGGGGGGGGGAGGGGGAGGATTGGCAGAGAGAGGGCAAGGGTATACCATTGAAGGGCACCAACGCGTAAAAATCCCCTGCAATAATCACCCCCCCCCCTCATTCTCCCCTGCCCCTCCCTCCCCTCTGCCCCCTCGCCGAAAATCCGAATGAAAAGAACTTGAATAACTTGAATATATATTTTCACTTTTAATCGGATTTTACAACACGCGCGAGATCCCCGCCGGAAATGCACACCAAAAGCAACAAAAACAGCAATAATAATAAAAAAAAAAAATGAGGAAACAAATACACCTTAACCAAATAACAAGAATAACAAATAGCAATAACAGCAACAATAAGAAAATAACAAAAAAATAACAATAACACCAAAATAAAGACAACTCACACTATCTAAATATATATATATATATATATATATATATATATATATATATATAATAATAATAATAATAATAATAATAATAATAATAATAATAATAATAATAATAATAATAATAATAATAATAATAATAATAATGAAAAAAATATCTAAAACTCTCACGCCCATCGCAGGCCCACGCGCCCACGACCAAACAACCCAATTCTCATTACTCTACAACCCAAAATGGGCGGGGAAGGAGCAAGGGGGGGGGGTGAAGAAGGGGCGATCCATTAGACCACAACAATGGGCGGCTTAGGATGAGGATGAGAAGGGGGGGAGGAGGCTGTGGCACGCCCGCGACACATATCAAACACGCCCGTGACGGATGGACGCCCAGGCATTGAGGAAGAGAAAGGCAGGGCGCGTCCGTTGCCATGACGACTGACATTCGTGACAGATGATGTTTCATATATGTGCATTTGTGTGTGCTCTGTGCGCGCGTGCGCGCGTGCGTGTGTGTGCGTGTGTGTGTGTGTGTGTGTGTGTGTGTGTGTGTGTGTGTGTGTGTGTGTGTGTGTGTGTGTGTGTGTGTGTGTGTGTGTGTGTGTGTGTGTGTGTGTGTGTGTGTGTGTTATCCTATTAAATTAGGTTATATCACATCATATTATATTATATTGTATATACATGAATAAATAAATACATAAATAAGTATATATATATATATATATATTATATATATATATATATATATATATACATATCATACATACATACATACATACATACATACATACATACATACATACATACATACATACATACATACATACATACATATATATATATATAATATATATATATTATGTATGTATGTATGTATGTATGTATGTATGTATGTATGTATATATGATATGTATATATATATATATATATATATATATATATATATATATATATATATATGTATATATATGTGTGTGTGTGTGTGTGTGTGTGTGTGTGTGTGTGTGTGTGTGTGTGTGTGTGTGTGTGTGTGTGTGTGTGTGTGTGTGTGTGTGTCTATATATATATATATATATATATATATATATATATATATATATATATATATATATATTACTTTCATGCATCCTACCACACGGTGCCTCCGCCACTGCATCACTCCTTCATACCTGTAAAGAGAAAATAATTTAATTTCAATTCGTCATTCGGAAAAATATATCACACAAATCACACACTAAATTCGTTACAGAGAATACAAAAAACAGCAAATTTATGGAAAAAAAACTCGCTCTCCCCAAAACAGGAAGTATATTAACCACAGACCGTGAACACGTGACATGGGGAGAGAGGGGAGAGAGGGGAAGGGGTGATGGGGGGGAAGGGATAAGGGTGAGGGGGAAAAGGGGAAAGAGGGAGGGGAAAAAGGGGAAGGGGGGAAGGGGATTTTGTATACACGGGAAGGCACGCACAACAACAAGTCTAAGAAAATATAAATGAAATGTGGGGGACTTTTTTTTTTGTAACTACCGTTTTCTGTTCTATTTTTGGACGTGTTCTATATACCCCCACAGAAAAAAGAAGAAGTAAAGAGGGGACGCAAAAGCGGACAGAGAAGCAGACACAGACTGAATGGAAATAGCAAAATCCCGCTTACTTCACCCCCACCCCCATCCCACCCCCACCCCGCCGTCGCAGCTGGTCGCCCTCAAGCACAGAAGAGGGAAAAACACTTTCTCTCCCAAAAACGAAAGTTGCAAAAAAAAAAAAAAATCGAATTTAAAACTCTCCACCGCAGACAGACACACAAACACTTTCCACATCCTCGCCCCCTCCCCTCCCTCCCTCCCCCTCTCTCCCCTCCCCTTCCTCATCTCTCCGCAACCATCACTTCCCCCTCCCTGACTACCTCCCAATTCTCCCACCCACTTTCAGCCTCCCCTTACTTTTCCTCTTCTCTCCTCCCCTCCCCTCCCCTATTTCTTCTCCTCCTTCTTATTATCATTATCATTATCCTCGTCATCATTATTTTTATCATTATTAATATTACTATTATTCCTCCTCCTCCTCCCTCACCCCCTCTTCCTCCTCCCTCCTCCCTCCCCTTCCCTTCGCCAGTAAGCCACCTGGCAACCGCAAGAACCATGTTTACACTCTTGCTAGAAAGTGATCATTCTCTAATCGCCTCCAAGACGTTACGTTTCCACGACTACTACGACTACTCTCTGCTGCCTGAGGGGATCTAATCAACTACTACTCTAAACAACATTTGCATAACGACTATAAACAACATTTTTGCAAGACGACTACCCTAAACATTTGCAAGACAACGACTACTCTAAACAACATTTGCAAGACATCTGCTGTGCCGCTGCCTGGCTACTTTCTCCGCTTCCAGTCAGTCCCACTTTCTTGCAAGATGTTGTCTGAGCATCTCGCGCTATCGCCTTGCTTGTGTGAAAGTAGGCCTATGTGCCTGTTTTCTCTCTCTGATTTACGGCGGATCTGCCGTACACAGCGCGAGATATTTTTTTTCTCTTTCTCTCTCCCTCTCCCTCTCCCTCTCCCTCTCTCTCTCTCTTACTAGATAACTTGAACAGAAAACGAGGGAAATAAGCGCGAAGAAAATAACAATAATAACAGAAAAAAGAGTAAGATTTCAAAAGCACACGTCAGACGAGTGAACTCCTGCGTGAAGTAGCAGTCAAGAGTGACAAGGGAAGGCGTATTACACGCTCTTAAGGAGGGGGGAGGGGGAAGAGGAGGAAGAGAGGGTGGGGATGGGGTGGGGATGGGAGTCACCATAAGAGACGTGAACTGCAAGAATGAAGCTTCCAACTACGCGTATAAGCCCCCACCCCCCACCCTTAGCCCAAACCCGTCAACTCTATGTATTTTTCCCTTTCCCTCCCCCCCACACTCCCCCTCTCTCCCCGCCTCCTCAACCACCAGCTACTTTTCTTGACACAACGCCGTTAGGAGGACTCGCTGTAACGCCGAATACACACGCACAAACGCACACACACACAAACACTCAGATACACACAAGAACGCAAACACAGGGTTTTTCTCAGCCGCTTCCCTTGTTGCAGGTCATGGAAACCTGCTTTTTTTCTCTCTCTCTTTTTTCTTTTACCTTGACAGTCACGGTGAAGCTGGACATGGGCCAAGGATGTGATTGCAAATTACAGTTATTTCTATGAATAAATGTAATACAATAACAACGATGATAATAATAACAATATGAACAACAACAATAACAATGATAATAATAATATATTTTTCACTTGCATCAAAAAACGAGAGTTGGTAGTAATAAGATTGCAGGAGAGAAAGACGATAAGAAGGGAGAAGAAAAGAGGAAAAAGAAGAGAAGAGAAAATAAACTGAAGGATAAGGGAACCTCCGAAGCTCAGAAGATTAAAAGGTGTAAAGGCGCAGAAGATAGTTGGGGGTAAGGAGGGGGGGGTTAGGGGGGGGAGGCAGCCGCTTAGACGGAGGTGTGCAATGTGCAATCGTGAACGGTTCTGTCTCCGCTCGCTCGCTCCTTGCACCGGCGATCTAACGGTTCGTTCACGCTGACCACTTCCTCATCTCGACGCTCGCTGCCACAAAAACAATAACAAACTTTTACCACACACACACACACACACACACACACACACACACACACACACAAAGAGAGAGAGAGAGAGAGAGAGAGAGAGAGAGAGAGAGAGAGAGAGAGAGAGAGAGAGAGAGAGAGAGAGAGAGAGAGAGAGAGAGAGAGAGAGAGAGATACAGTAAACAAACACATACATTTGTAATACGCATCAAAGTTAAGTGGTTGAATAAACACGAAAGATACAAGAATCAGAGGAGGAGGAAGAGAAGAAAGAGGAATAGGAGGTAATAGAAGAATCAGAGAAAGAGGAAGAGACGAAAGAGGAATAGGAGGAGAAAGAAGAATCAGAGGAGAAGGAGAAGAAAGATGAATAGGAGGAAAAAGAAGAATCAGAGGGGGAAAAAGAGAAGAAAAGGGAATAAGAGAAGAAAGAGCAATAGGAGGAGAAAGAAGAATCATAGAAAGAGGGAAAAAAAACAACCGAAAAACACGAATGGCGAGGAAGGAACCCCGAGGAGAGCGGAAACCGGGAACAAGATCGCCAGATAGGCCTATCCTCGAGCTCACCTCTCCATCCCTCGCCAATCCATCAATCATCGGCACATCATCCGCCCGCAAAGACAACAAACACACACGCACACACACACACGCACGCACGCACATCGCCACAACACACGCTATGCAAATGCGCCTCCCCCCCCTCTCCCTTCCCTCATCCATCTCCCTGTCCTTCCCTACCCCCCCCCCCACAAAACCCAGCCGTGGTCGCCGCCCTGATGATAATTGGTCCCTAATTACCACCGATGATCTGCCGGGGTTCTGACCCGGGATAGTCTAATTAAGAGATGATTTATCTTCTCCCCCCCTAACACTTTTCCCTTCCTCTTCTCTCTCTCTCTCTATCTCTCTCTCTCTCTCTCTCTCTCTCTCTCTCTCTCTCTCTCTCTCTCTCTCTCTATCTCTCCCTCTTTCTTTCTCTCTCTGTCTCTCTTTCCGACCACAACCCAAACCGCTACCAACGAAGATTAAAATAATATAAAAAAAAGACAAAAAAAATATAAAATCGACCGCGTATTGCGCCCATCCCCTTCCCCCTCCCTCCCTCGACCCCCCCTCACCCCCAACATGTTCAACGGTAATCGTAATCCGAACAATTAAGGGATTTTAAACGGCGTCAATATCTCGCGTTTTACCTGCCGAGGCGCGAGGTAGGACTCCTCCCCCACCCCCACTTCCCTCCCCTCCCCCCTCCCCTACACATATAGGTAACGGTCCATCTTTAAAACGCATTTATCGCAAGACAAGAGGTGGCTGGGGGAGGGGGGGGAGGAGACTTAGATCGTGTAGGAGGGGGGGGTAAGAGGTTAGGGGGGGGCAAATAAGGAGAGGAAGTACTGAGGCGAAAAATGCAACAGAAACAATATTTTCTTAGAGCTGAATTAGAAGTACAAGGCAGAGGAAAAACGATAATGAACGTGTGAACAGCTGGGACAGAATTAGCATAAAAGAGGCATAAAATATCAAGATAAAAGGAGAAAAAGGCAAAATATCCAATTGAGAACAAGAGAGAGTAAGAAAAGAAAGGAAATCAATACATCTATCTTATCTTAGTCATAACGATATATATCCGAACTTGAGTCACGAGTCATGAATCACCGGCAATGCTGACTTACCGAGAAAGGGGCGCGGGCGGAAAGCGGAAAGGCTACCTCACCCACCTTCGCCCATACGCCCACGTGCAACCAAACATACGCATACATATACATACATACATACATACATACAATCATACATGCACAAATACACATACATACACACACACAAACATATGCAAACACATGTACAAACCTGCAAACAAACAAACAAATAAACAAACACACACACACTAACCCCGCCCCCTACACGCAAACTCCACACACACCCACGCCGTCCACGCACAGAAACCTCCTTAACGAACTCCATATAAAAATTATCCACACGTTTCACCGCCGAGTGATGGACGAGGAACCGACACTCAAATTAAGGAGAAAAAAGAAGAAACTGGTAATAAAGAGATAATAAAAGAGAGTGTGAGGGGAAGGAGGGAGGAGAGAGAGAAAGAAGAGATAATAAAAGAAAGTGGGAGGGAGGTAAGTGGGGCGAAAGGAGGGAGAGAAAAAAAACGGAAACAATAGAACAACAAAAAAACGATAGAAAAAAAAACAGAAAACGAAAGAAAACAACAAGAAAAAAATGGAAAGCAAAATCCACACCACATCCACTCTTCCTTTTTCCTCTATTTTCCTCCTTCGCGAAAACCCGCACACTCGCACGTTTCCAGCATGCGGTATCGACTCACAAAAGAAACCGATCGACCTATTCAACTATGGCTGGCTAACGACTTCCCCCCTTTTCGCGAAACGACTTGAGGGGCATAAAAGAGAGCGAAAAGTGATCGTTATGAGAGCAGGTCGTAGCTATGAGACGAGAGGGGGGGAGGAGGAGAAGGGAAGAAGAGGGGGGAGGAGGAGAAGGGAAGAAGAGGGGGGAGAAGGGAAGAACAGGGGGGAGAAGGGAAGAAGGGCGGGGGGGGGGAGGGGAGGGGAGGGAGAAGAAAAGGTTTCCGGGTCAACTGTATACTATATATACATGCCTATATGCACATATATATGGCTCATTTATATCTAAAAATCATTAAATTATCTTACACACATTTTCAATTTCTCTCACAATTCACAAATAACCGAAACACGGGAAGAGAACAAAATAAACTAGCAAAGCAGACTCGCACACGACAAACGAACAAAAAAAACAAAAAAAAAAGTGATGAGTACTTGACGAGTCGCGATGAATGTCAACAGCTCTTGAGTTGACCATCCACTTCCCACGCCGCCTCCCACTCCCCCTGCATTCTCCCTCTGTCCGTCCGTTAGCTTGTCTGTTGGTCTGTATGTGTTTCTTTTTGTCGGTCTGTGTGTGTCTGTCTGTTGATCTGTATGTATGTTTCTTTTTGTCGGTCTGTGTGTTGGTCTGTCTGTTGGTCTGTATGGATGTGTTTCTTATTGTCGGTCTGTGTGTGTGTTTGTGTGTGTGGGGGGGGGGGGGGCGTATCCCTGTTTGCGTGTGAGGCTGCGCGTACAAGCGTATGAACGAGACAGCCTCCCACTCTCCCAAAATACACTTTTTTTTAAACCGCGATGAATGCCGGGAAATTAAATTCTAATTTTAGCCCTCACTAAAACTACAATCTTGTGATTAGGCAGAATGAGCACATTTGCATAATCCGTTCCGAAGCCCTGACACCCTCCCCATCCCCTCCCCCCTCCTCCTCCCGCTCCGTGGCCCCCTCTACCCCCACTGCCCTCCTCCCCCATTCTCATCAATTCCCCTACCCCCCCCCCTATCCCAATACCTTCCCCCTCCCCTCTGCCCCCTAGCCCCTGCCCCCTACCCCCACCCCGCCCACTTAGGCGCCCACGGCCTCCCGACACAGGATATCCCTTCGCCCTGCCCGTCAGCGCCACACTACATCCTACAACGAGGCGCTCATCCTACAGACATCCTACAAGCTGGCTCTCTCATAGTTACAGAAACTACAGTGGCGACGTTACATGGACAAAAAAAAAAAAAAAAAAAAAAAAAAAAAAAAAAAAAAAAAAAAAGTGCCTACTCCCCCCCCCTTCCTCCATCCCGGCAATGATACGTCTCATCCCCCCTCTCCCTCCCTCCCTCCCTCCCTCCTTCCCCCTACCGCCCTCACCCTCAGCTACGCCCACGTCCACCCATTCGCACTCACGTTATGTTTCGTCTTCCTATTCTTTTTCTTTACTATCGTTGCACCGAAGTCACAGTTGAAAATAAATAAAAAGGGAAAAATAAAACGTAAAAAAAAAAATCCCCAAACTGGATAACTAAAAAGGAAAGAAAATAAAGCACAATAAAATCGCAAAAAAAAAATAATAAAAAAAAAAAAACAGAAGGCCAAAGGGTAAAGTCCAACACATTCCCCCTACTACCCTCTCCCCCTCCCCTCCCCTCTCCTATCTCTCCTCTCTCTCTCTCTCTCTCTCTCTCTCTCTCTCTCTCTCTCTCTCTCTCTCTCTCTCTCCCCCCCCCCCCGAGTCACCGAAGCGAGAGAGAGCGTATGCCGCGACTCTGCCTCAGCTGCCTCCCTTAATGCGACGGCGTAAAAATTGCAATGCGGGGAGGGGGGGGGGGGGTATCGCCTGCCTTAATCCCTCCCCATCCTGCTGCCCTCCTCTTTCTCTTCCTTTTCTCTTCCTTTTACACTTTTTCCTTTTCCTCCGCCTTTCCACCTCTGTTCCTCTTATGTTTTCCCTCCTTTCTACTTATTCCCTACTTTCACTCACTCATTTCTTCTCCCTCTTACCCTTTACCTTACCTTCCCTTTCTCCCTTCTTCTCTCATTTCCCTCTCTCCCTCTTCCCTACCTTTCTACCCCATTCGAGTGGGTCTATTAAACACTGGCCTAAAATAAAAAAATAAAAAAACGAAAACTGAAAGGCATATGAGGAAGAAAAGAGAATTAAAAAGGAGAGGAATAGAAAGAGAGGGAGAGAAAAAAAAAGGCGAAAATCGAAAAAATCTCCCCCACTAAATTCACACCAGCCTCCGCTAAGAAGATTAACCGCATTGCAATAAAACAGTTACCGGTCGAAGGGAGGGGGAGGGGAGAGGGGAGAGGGAAGAGAGGAGAGGGGGGAGGGGAGAGGGGAAGGGAGGAGTAGAGAGGGATGGGTGGAGAAGAGAGGAAGGGAGGGAGGGAGGGAGAGATGCGAGGATATGAGGCCGGGGGGGGGAGGGGGGGAGAGGGTCCTCGAAAACTTTCACATCTACTTTTACACAGGAAGTTGCACTAATACCCGAGTTATAAGAGGAAAAGACAGCGGAAAAAAATCCTGTACGCACGCGACAACGAGAGAATTACAAATAGGACCAAAGAGAAAACGAGTAATCACAGGGATAACAAACGTATTTACACGTTCTTTCTCACCCCCATATACATGCAATACAACAACGAAAAAAAAAGTACAAGAGACAATTTTCTATAACACCATACATCGCACTTCCACCCCCCCCTCCACCCCCCCGCAGCGACCTAAATTGACACCATTTACGAGTGGAAATTTTCTCGTTACAATATTTGGACAAGATAATGACAAAATAGCGCCTCGTGACTGGACCCCCCGATGCAGGCAATGAGACTCATGTGATTTTTCCATTAGTTGGGGAAGGAATGGAGGAGGGGGGGTATTGGGGAAGGGGGAGGGAGAGGAAGGAATGGAGGGTAAGGGAATGGAAGAGGGGAAATAGAGGGGGAGGGGGTAATGAGGTTGAGAAAGAGGAGGAGGAGTCATGTTTTTTCATGACAAGCAAGGGAGGGTGGGGGAAAGGGAGGGTGGGGGAAAGGGACGAGGGGGGAAGGGGAGGAGGGAGAGGAGAGAGTGAGGGGATTGTGAGAGGTGTCCTGGAAGAGGAGGGAGAGAGGGAGGGGAAAAGAGGAAACGGCATGGAGTCATGTGAATGGAGTAGAATGGAGAAGAGAGGGAAGAGAGAGGGAAGATAAGAGGGAAGAGAGAGGCAAGAGAGAGGGAAGAGGAGAGGGGAGAGGAAAAAGGGGAGTGGGGAGTGATAATGCATCCCAGACTGACAGCTATTTCTTTCTTTATTTTTGTAAGGCAACATTACTGATCGCGTATAGTTTTCAAATAACAATTTTAAACGCGAAGACATAATGTGTGTGTGTGTGTGTGTGTGTGTGTGTGTGTGTGTGTGTGTGTGTGTGTGTGTGTGTGCGTATGCGTATGCGTGTGCGTGTGTGTGTGCGTGTACGTGCGTGCGTGCGTGCGTGTATGCGTGCGTGTATGTGTGCATCTGCGCGTGAGAGAGAGAGAGAGAGAGAGAGAGAGAGAGAGAGAGAGAGAGAGAGAGAGAGAGAGAGAGAGAAGAGAGAGAGAGAGAGAGAGAGAGAGAGGAGAGAGAGAGAGAGAGAGAGAGAGAGAGAGAGAGAGAGAGAGAGAGAGAGAGAGAGAGAGAGAGAGAGAGAGAGAGAGAAAAAAGAAAGAAAGAAAGAAAGAATAAAAGAAAGAAAGAAAGAAAGAAAGAAAGAAAGAAAGAAAAAAAGAAAGAAAGACAGAAAGAGAGAAAGAGAGAAATGCAGGACAGACAGACGCACCGATGACCCCGGAACGCCAGCTGACACCAAACACACGCACACACACCTCGACTCAGACCAATAATGGGATTTTCGTCGCCATAGAAAGAAAAAAAAAACGCATAAAAAAGCAAACAATAATAATAACATGAAACATAACTCAAAAAGAAGAAAGGAAAAAAAAGAGAGAATGAAAAAAAAAAAAACGAAAATACGAAACCCGCCGAAAGGACAACAATGCACGAACACTCCGATCAAATTTCACATTTTCACTCGGCGACAAAAGAAAACGGAATTAAAACCCATTTCTCTTTTTTTTCTCTCTCTCTCTCTTTTCTTTCTTTCTCTCTCTCTCTCTCTCTCTTTTTTTTTTTTAACTGTGACCGATATCAATAAAAGCTTACGGTGAGCGAGAACGCCAATAAATAAATTCTGTGAAGCCACAACAAAGGACCAAGGATCAAAAACCCATAATGGGGGAGGAGAAAATGAGGGGAAGGGAGAGAAGGGGGAGGGGAAAAGAGAGGAGAGGGGAGGTGGAGGAAGGGGAAGTGAACAGGGGAGGTGGAGGAAGGGGAAGAGGGAAGGTGGGGGTTGGGGAAGAGGGGAGAGAGCAGACAAAAAAAGGGAAGAGAAGGGGAAAGAAAGAAGAGGGGAAGCGGGGGGGAAAGTGAAAGGTTGAGGTAGAGAAGAAATGAAGAGGAAAGGAGAAGAAACATGAGAAGAGAAACAGAGGGAAGGAGTGTGGGGCGAGGAAGAGGAAAGGGGGAGGAAAAGAGGGGACGAGAACGAGGATGAAGAGGAAGGACAATAATGTGTTAAAAGTCACTGGCAATAAAGCTGTAAATCCTCGAGTCGGGGGCCAGACGCACGCAGGAACACCCCCTCCCCATCCCCCTACCCCTTCCCACCCCTACCCATAATCCTACGGGGTGTTAATGCTTCCCTCTCCGCCCGCTCTCCGCCCATGAGTTATGGCCGCCCTCGCCATGGTGCGCCCGTTCGCCCGGGGCACAAAGGCCCGGGGGAAATCACGCTCACACTCAATGGGTTTTTTGAAGCACTTCTGCCGACAATCGCCTTGATCACCGTGACTGCACCCGGAGATGTATGGATAAGCACAAAGGAAATGCAATCTTAGGACTCTTTATGCGCGGGTGAGGTTCGCAAATACAGTATAGGAATATCATAATATATATATATATATATATATATATATATATATATATATATGTGTGTGTGTGTGTGTGTGTGTGTGTGTGTGTGTGTGTGTGTGTGTGTGTGTGTGTGTATGTTATATACATACATACATACATACATACATACATATATATATATATATATATATATATATATATATATATATGTATGTATGTATGTATGTATGTATATAACACACACACACACACACACACACACACACACACACACACACACACACACACACACACACACACACACACACACACACACACACACACAGAGAGAGAGAGAGAGAGAGAGAGAGAGAGAGAGAGAGAGAGAGAGAGAGAGAGAGAGAGAGAGAGAGAGAGAGTACATGTCTAAGAGCATGTGGCATGTGGCAACGTACAGTACGTGAGTTCGCATACGACATATGTCCCGCTTATATGCATGCATGTCGTATGCGCGGGGGTGCATTCCATCCGCCCTGCCCACCCGCACATGCTATTCCCGTGCCTCCCGCACCCACACGGCCCGCGAAGGTGTGAGCGCCTATGACCCACAAGCCCACACCAGCCGGGGAAAGAATAGGCGGCCCACACAGGCCAATAAACAGCAAAGTCAAGCGACCGCATAAACCATATTTGTAATAATAACCCGTAATTGTCCTTTCTGCATCACCGCAAAACTTGTATATAAATCTTTAAACCTTTTTGGGAGAACAAACTGTAAAAATAAACTTTTGAAGAACATGGGACCATATACAGTGTACGGGTTATTACTGCTCTGCATTACAATGAGGCAATCAGCTGTGGCCAATAGAGAACCGTGAGAAAAATAAAGATATCTGTAAGCGTTTATGTGTATGTATGTATGTATGTATGTATGTATGTATGTATGTATGTATGTATGTATGTCTGTATGTAAGTGTGTATGCATGCAAGTATGTACACACACACACACACACACACACACACACACACACACACACACACACACACACAACACACACACACACACACACACACACACACACACAAACACACACACACACACACACACACAGAGAGAGAGAGAGAGAGAGAGAGAGAGAGAGAGAGAGAGAGAGAGAGAGAGAGAGAGAGAGAGAGAGAGAGAGAGAGAGAAAGTTGACACAAAAATACGTCATCAAATTATTTATCTGACTCATCATCTTATCGATCAAATGCAAAATAGACCCACAAATTATCTCACGAATGACAAGGACCTTTTCCGCATGCGGCTTCCTCACTTACATGACACTCGTATTATTTACTTTTTTTTTTCTCAATCTATATCCTCATCTTTTTTTAACCATTCAATTCTGTCGCGTGACGCAGCAGAAAGACGAAAAAAGGAAAAGAAAGAAAATAAAATAAAATAAAAAACAACAAAGTCGAGCAAAAACAAAAGACTTTTGTTTTTTTGTGTCCCCCCCCTTTTTTTCTAAGGGGCAAAACAGCAAGAACGAAAAGAGGGGAAAAACTGAGGCAGACGCATGTTCCTGAGGCAACCAAAATACCACAACCAGCTGCGATAATTACCCTTAAGGGAGCACCCTCGTACCTCCTTACCCTACCCCCCTCCTCCCTCAATGCATTTTTACCCCCTCCTTTCCCTATCCCTTTTCCTGCCCTGCCTATTCACCCCCCCCCCCTCCTATCCGCCACACGTTTCAACTCCCAGACCCACACCACATTTGGAGCCCCACACCCCCACCACATTTCGATTCTCCCCCCCCCATTACCCCCACATCTCGAACACCCTCCACAATACCCCCACCACCTCTCTGACCTCCTATCCCCCCCCCCTCCCCCGCCCGATGACACCTCCCGCACCTTAGAAACGTCAGTTATGAGACCTCAAAATACCCCCTCCCCCCACCCCCACTCCCCTCGTCCCCTGTAACCGATCTCTCTCGCGCGTCTCGCTCATTCGGACATTAAAATCCAGTTCTTCCGGTCGCACTTTAGCACCGTCGCGAGGAAATAATAAAACGAAAATAAAGACAGAGATGGTGGGATGAGCAGGAGGGGGGAGAGGGAGAGGGAGGGATGGGGAGAGAAAAGGAGTGAAAGAGAGAGGAGAGAGAAAAAAAATATTTTCCCATATAAAATTCCCTTTAATACTTTCCCATTTTTTAAAATTATAATATATATATAATAATATATATAAAATATATTTTAATATTATATAAAATATATATATATAAAAATGAGGGGGAGAGAGAGAAAGAGAGAGGGAGAGAAAAAGAGAGAGGGGGGAAAAGAGAAAAGAGAAAGGGAGAGAGAGAAAAGAAAAGAGAGAGGGGAGAGGGGGAAAAGGGGAGAGGGAGAGAGAGAGAGGGGAAAAGAGAGGGGAGGAGGGGAGAGAGGAGGGAGAGAGAGAAGAGGGGGGGGGGGGGGGGAAGGAGAGAAAAAAAGGGGGGAGAGGAGAGGGGAAGAGAAAAGAGAGAGAGGAGGGGAGAAGAGAAGGAGAAAAGAGAGAGGGGAGGAAAGGAGAAGGGGAAGGAGAGAGAGAGAGAGAGAGAGAGAGAGAGAGACAGACAGAGAGAGACAGAGAGACAGACAGGCAGGCAGACAGAAAGAGAGAAAGAGAGAAAGAACGAGAACGAGAAAGAGAAGGAAAGAGAGAGAGAGAGAGAGAAAAGCGTCTGACCGCGACTAAAAGTTTCTTTTTAAAAGGTGGGGGTTTAACCCTGCCCCCAAAGGGACACCTCGGGGCGAGGGTTTGGTCCCCTTTGGGCTTGCCTTTGGTTTCCGGCACTCGCAAACCCGGGCGCTCGTTTCCCAGGGGAGGGGAGGAGAGGGGGTTTAGAGATGGGGGGGAAAGCAGGAGGGGGGGGGGGAAAGGGAAAAGAGGGGAGGGGGGAGGAGGAGGAGGGGGAGGAGGAGGAGGAGGAGGAGGAGGAAAGGAGGAGGAGGGGGGGAGGAAAAGGGACGGAATTTGGTAAAATACGATAAGATAAAACCCAGTAAAACGACAAGTACGAGCGGAAAAAGCGAAGGCAAGAGAGAAGAGAAGAGACAAGAAGAGAAAGAGAAAGAGAAAGAGAAAAAGAGAAAAAAAAGACAGACAGAGAGAAAGTACGAGAACCGCCCCCCCCCCCCCAACCAACCTTTTCACCTCCCCAACACGCACAGAAGCCCCAGAAGAAGGAAAGGGAGTAGAGGGGAGGGAAGGAGGGGGGTAGGGGAGGGGAGACAAAACCCACCAAACCCGAAATCGACGAAGAAAGGGAAGAAAAGGCCCCCGGCGCCCCAAAAACGGGAAGTAAAGAAGAAGGGGGCGCAGGCTTTTGGGGGGGCCTTTTAATCCCCCCCGGGCCCACGGGTGTTGGCGCTCGCGAGGAAGGGGTGACAAGCCGCAGATGTCTGTCGCTCTGTCTGTCTGCCTGTCTGCCTGTCTGTCACTCTCAAAGGCGCCTGGACCACCAAACAGCCTCAAGACAGCCGTTTCTGCGCCTACCACCCAATAGGCCTATCTATGCCTTCGTCATATCCTTCCCCCGTGGGGTTACAAAAGGGGAAAGAGAACAGAGGAGATATAAAAAAAGAAAAAAGTAAAAGGAAAAAGGGAGAGAAAGAGAGCGAGAGAAGGAGAAAGAGAGGGAAAGAGAAAGAAAGAAAGAAAGAAAGAAAGAAAGAGAGAGAGAGAGAGAAAACATTTTAAACGGGAAAACAAATGACATGAATGAAAGAGAAAAAGGACAGACAGAAGACAGAAAGAAAAAAAGAAAACAGCGGGGCAAAAAAAAGGGCCCAAATTTATTTCCCACCCCCCCAAAAAAAAAAAGCAAAAAAAAAAACCCGGGAAAAAGGGCGGACGTCCCCAAAACCGGGGAAAGCCTTAAAAGCCGCTGCAGCAGTGCCCCCGCCCCCTTTTTCTCTCTCCCTCGCCCCTTTCTCCCCCCGCCCCCTTTTCTCTCTCCCCGCCCCCTTTTCCTCCCCTCGCTCCTTTCTCCCCCCCTCGCCCCCCTTTCTCCCCCCTCGCCCCCTTTCTCTCCCCCCTCCCCCCTTTCTCTCTCTCCCTTTCCCTTTTCCTCTCCCTCGCCCCCTTTCTCCCCCCTCGCTCCCTTCCCCCCCCTTTCGCTCCCTTTTCTCTCTCCCTCGCCCCTTTTTCTCTCTCGCCCCCTTTTCTCCTCCCTCGCCCCCTTTTCTCTCTCCCTCGCCCCTTTTTTCCCCCTCTCGCCCCCTTTCTCTTTTTTTTTCCCCTAGCTCCCTTCTCTCTCCTCCCCTTCCTTTCTCTCCGAGGGGAAAAGAAAAGGGGAGAGGGGAGAGAGGGGAGGGAGAGAGAGAGAGAGAGGAGAGAGGGAAGAGAGAGGGGAGAGGAGAGAGAGAGAGAGAAGGGGGGAGGGAGAGGAGAGAGAAAGAGGGAGGGAGGGGGAGAGAGAGGGGAGGAAGAGGGAGAGAGAGGGGGAGAGAGAGAGAAAAAGAGGGAGAGAGAGGAGGGGGAGGGGAGGAGAAAAGGGGAGCGAGAGAAAATTTTTGGGAGAGAGAGGGGAAAAGAGAGAGAGGGGAAGAGAGAGAGAGCCCCCTTCCCCCCTCCCGAAACCACCCCCCACCCCCGTTTTGTGCGTTTTCTCTGTATAAAAAACCCTTTTAGCAGAAACACAGCACCGTGACGCTGTAATTTAACTGCTGTGACACTCTCTCTCCCTCTGTTCCCCCCCCCTCTCTCCCCTCCCCCCTCCCCTCCCCTCCTGCCCTTCTTTCTCTCTTTCCCTCATTCTCCCCGACCCGCCGCAAGCTCTGAAAATGGGATAAAAGGAAATTCCCAGTAATGACGGGAAAAGGAGGAAGGGGAGAGAGAGACAGGGGGAAAGCGAAACAAAAGATCATGCAGAAAAATGTAAAAAAAAAAATAATAATAATAACGAACGCATACATAGTATAACTAAAACATACACATCTCCTCAAATACAAAAATCAACACATAAAAAAACGCTAAGAAAAAAAGGAGGGAAAAAAAGGGAGGAAAAAGGGGAGGGAAAAAAAAACCCGGGTTTCAGGTAAAAAAAAACGGGAAAAAACAAAACCTTCGTCCGAATGCGTGTGAAAAATGAGACATTTCCATAAAAACGGCCTTTGTAGCGCACGCCCCAAGTGTCCGGTTTCCTCGCCCCCCACCCCTTGGGGGAAAGCACATACGCAAGACCCCACATTTGCACGCACGCCCCATACGGACGCAGCCCCATACAGCAGATACACAGTGCGTCGTACCCTAAACCATTTTAAAATAATAACTCCCTATTTGATGCCATGGATTATCGTTCCAGCCAATGTAAAAGTTACATATTTACTTCAAAAAAATAATATATAAATAAAATAACCGAATACAATAAACTAAACATCACAAAAAAAACATGTTAAAATCAATAAATTGCTTAATAAATGATCAACAATTACAGCATAAAAATCTTTTTCATAAATGCTTTACCCTCTGCAGCCTCCCTCCCCCACTCACCCCCCCCCCCCCCAAACCCCAAATAATTAACCCCATCCCCCCGAAAAAAAAACCCAAGGGCAAAAAGAGAGGAAGGAAGGAAAGAAAAAAAAGAAAAGAAAGAGTAAAAAAAAAACAAAAGAAAGAGAAAAAAAAGCCAAGCATAAAAAAAGACGACTTCCACTTCCCTTTAACAAAAAAAAAGTATATTTAAAATAGAAAAAAAAATCTAAAACGTATATTTTTATTTATCTTCTTCCTTGCCGTTCTACAATCAATTAAAAACGGAGGTAAAAATTATCGTTAATTTTTAAGGGTTGCCCAATTTCAATTTTGCTGGATTTTCTTTTTAAAAACCCCAATTCGGATTGAAAAAAAATCGAGTTATATTATCTTTTTCTTCTCAAATGTTGGCTGATTTGCATTTTAATCTGTATTCCAAAAGAAGGGGAAAAAACACATTCCGTATATTTCAGTATAAAAAATGCTTCTCGGGCGAATTAACTTATTTACGCTATCGAACGTGATCCCAGAAATTCATTCGAGGGATTTATAACCATAGCACATTATATAATAAAATTCGCACATGCAAATAAAATCATGAGCAAAGACAACAACAACAGTAGCAATACCCAACACCACCACATCAACAACCACAACAATAACAACAACACCACTAACAACAACATCAACAGCAACAACACTACAACCACCACACCACCAACACCACCACCACCACCACCACCACCACCACCAACAACAACAACAACAACATCAACACCAACAGCAAGTAAAACGCCTCGAAGCCAAAGAGGGGCTTCAACCCCCCTGCCCCCTTTTCCAAACCCTCTACTTCTGCCCCTCCTTCAGGTATGCACAGGCTTTACGGAGACTTTAGGGAGGCCTTGTGTGTGCGCGCGCGTGTGTATGTAATCTAGTCTGCATAACAGGTTTACGTGTGGGAAGAGGGGGGGCGGGGAAGGAGGGAAGTACACAGGTCACAACATAAAAACAACATAGGCTTTTTCCTACCTTTTTTTTCACAATATAGCTTAATCTACTTTTGTTTACAATATAGGAATCTTCATTTCCGCTTAGAAATAAACTTTTTTTTTTTTTTTTTTACTTTCATTTACACATCTAATTGCCATTATCAATCTCTATTATCATTATTTGTTCGCGTATTTCCACTGTCCAATCACACAATACCAGAATCTCCATCCGATGAATACTTTTAAAAAATCCTCAACCTATCCCCCCCCTTCTTTCCTCCTTCCCCCCTCTCCACCATCATACCCACACCCCATAAAAAAAAAAAATACGAAAGCACAAACACACAAAAAAGGCAATAATCGTAATAAAACACAAGAATACAAAAAAGAAGAGTAACAGTCCCCAGGGGCGATGCCATGGCGCGAACAGCTGACCCGACCTACCCTTTCTCGCTCCATTGAAAGCACGAGTTATTAAATACTACTCAAAGCAAGCCCAGAGCCGTAAATTACCGTAAGGGTTATTACACAAGTACAAAAGAAAGGAAAGAAATAAAGAAAAAAAGGGGGAGCCTCGAAGTCAGTGCCGTCAGCAGGCGAGTGTGTCAGCGCACATACAGAGAAGTAAAGAAAAAAAGAGGAAAAAGAAAAGATGAGAAAGAGAGAGAGAGAGAAAGAAAAAAATATATACATAGCCATAAATCTATCGAAGGCGGGTCGGGGAGTCGGGGGTCTTGGGTAGGGGGAGAGGGAGAGGGAGAGGGAGAGGGAGAGGGAGAGGGAGAGGGAGGAGGGGGAGAGAGGGAGAAATATGTAAGGGATCCGGTCAACACACTAGCGAACTAAGTATGATATTGAGCGTGACTCTTGCCGTATGAACGTAATTTAGTAGGGGGGGTGGGGATATGACGGACGGTGGGAGGGGGGGGGGGATAAATACGACCCCCTGCTAAGTCGTCGTAAGTTCTCCCCTCTTTTCTCCTCTTGTGCTGAACGATGTGTCAGAATGGGGAGCTGAGGGGAAGGGGGAAAGATTGATATATAGATAAACCCGCAGATAGATAGATAGACAGATATAAAGAGAGAAGCAGAGAAACCTACACAGAATGCATCTGACGCACACAAGGCGGGCACGCGTTAAGCACGCACATACACGTCGCCAACCACCCCTTTACACGTATATGACCACAAACCCTCCTCCCCCGTTCATACATATACACACACGCACACGCACACACGCACTCGCACCCGCATAGACCAAAGCTGCATCACGTCCAGCTTCTACCCCCCTCCCCCACCCCTTTCATCCATCCTTTTAACCCTCTCACGATCCATCACGAGGGCGGATAGGGTAGGGGAAGGGAGGGAAAGGGAGGGGAGGGGAAGGGAAGGGAGGGGGGAGGGGAGGGGAGAGAGAAGGGATAGGAAGGGAGTTAAAGAGATTGGAAATGAAGGAAGAGAAAAGAGAAGGGAACAGAAGCGAAATGAAAGAGAAGTGAAAGAGAAGGGAACAGAAAAGAAAAGTTGGAAAAGAGAGAGAGAATAAAAGGGGAGGAGAAAGAGAGGGAAAAACGAAAGAAGGGGGAAGGGGGGAAGGGGGAATGAGGGGTGCGGAGGCGCGTACATGTTCCCGCGTCAATTAGCCGAACCTCAAAGTTTACATAAACACGACGGCCGGAGTTCGGTTCCGCGCAGCCGGCCCGAAACACGGCGACATCGGTCCCTCTGGAAATCACTCCCTTCGAGACGAAACTAAACCCCCAAAATACACTGAAATAAACATAACATTTAAGATGATCACACGACATAAAAAAAAAAAACTATAACCAACTATATAACAAAAAATACCAAAAATATAACCAACTATAGAAAAAAATAAATGACATGAATAAACGAATATCTAGAACACCAAATAAGAAAAGAGCCCCATGTTCGCCCACTTATCAGCCGGATCAACGCGTGCCTGCATTGTAGACCAAGGGGGGGGGGGGGTGAATGAGGGAGAGGGGCAGGAGAGAGAATAGAAAAGGAGAGGCAGAAGGGGGAGGGGAGTGGCATGCAGGTCACCCCTCCAGAGCAATGCATCATCTACCCTTCCCCCTCCTTTCCCCCTCCCCTTTCTCACCTTTACCCTTTCTACCCTTCCCCTCCCCCCCTCTCTTCCCCTCGTTACCTATCAAAGACCAGCCCTTTTGTAAGGAGAGAGAGAAAGCGGAAGAGAGAAAGAGAGAGAGAAAGAGAGGGGGAGAGAGAGACACAACACACCGCGTGCCGATGTATGCAAATGAGCTTGAACAGAGAAAGGACCTGGCGTTAATACCTTCTTTATTGACTGCCAAAGCCTTCAAATGACGTCCATATTAACAAGGAAACCGACCGAGCTCTATACTAGCTCCCTCCCGCTCCCCCACCTCACCTCCCCCACTGCCCCCCTCCTTCCCCTCTCCTTCCCTCCCCTCGCACCCCCTCTGTCCTCCCCCCGCCGGCGAAGCAGTATGTCCGCGAGCATAAAAACATACTTCAAGTATATCCTTATTGAAAGTGACATAGGGAGGCTGGGGGGAGGGTGGTGACGAGATAAAATCAAATGTAGCGGACTACTTCCTGCATAGGCCTAAACAAAAATACAAGAGGAAAACGTGCATACCAGTAGACACTCATATGATACGATATCCTTTGCGAATCAAACAATATCCTCCAACAGAAGAATCAAAAATCGCTCGAACTCCTTCAGAAAAAAATGCAACAACGAAAAACGAAACACAAAACCGAAGGAAATACAAAAAACAAAAAGAAGAGAAGAGAAGGAGAGAGAGAGAGAGAGAGAGAGAGAGAGAGAGAGAGAGAGAGAGAGAGAGAGAGAGAGAAGAGGATGAGAGAGAGAGAGAGAGAGAAAGAGAGAGAGAGAGAGAGAGAGAGAGAGAGAGAGAGAGAGAGAGAGAGAGAGAGAGAGAGAGAGAGAGAGAGAGAGAGAGAGAGAGAAATCAAGAGGATTACAAAACAACACACACGGAACCAAAAACAACAAACAAACAAACAAACAAAACACCACCACAACAGAGGAAGCAAGACACACGAACCAAACGACAACACAAAACAGAAAAAAATAGAATCAACAGAAGCATATACTAAGGGGGGGAGGGGAAAGGATATCAAAATGAGAACCGGTTCATCTCCCGAGGACCTTGTGCTCTCATCTCCCGAAACACACCTGCTCGCTCTCCGCCAAGACACCTGCACCAGCTGTTTGTTCTTCTCCCCTACTGACCCACATCATCTCCTCCTCCGACAGATTCCAACGGAGGCAATAAAAGGAGGAGCAGGAGGACGAGGAGGAGAAAAAGAAGCAGAAGAAGAAGAAGAAGAAGAAGAAGAAGAAGAAGATTACGAAGAAGGAGAAAATTAAGAAGAAGATTAAGAAGAAGAAGAAGAAGAAGAAGAAGAAGAAGAAAAAGAAGGAAAAGAAGAAATGAGGCAGGAGAGGTATCATTTCCCGTGAGTGCATTAAGACACCTACACCGGTTGTTTCGTCTCCTCCTCTGCCTATCCATAAACCAATAAGAGGCAATAAAAGAAGATTGAGAAGAGGATGGGGAGAATGCGGAGACGGCGAAAGACGAACAAAAACGAAAAATGTAAAGAAAAAAAAATACTTTTAAAGATCATTCATAAAAAATATACAATTATCAATCTATCCATTCATTCATTACGTCAAGGAAAAAAAAATGAAAAACAAAATCTCGAAAGGAGGAGACCAGATACAAACAAACAAACAAACAAAATAAACAACACAAGACACCTAAAACCAAACAAGAGAGAGACAAAGAGATGAAAAAAAAACTTTCTCAGGCCCATGACATAACACCCCGAGCGAAAAACAGAAAAAGACCGTTAAAAGCCGAAGGTCATCATCACACATCATCACCACCCTATCATCATCATCAACACCACCAACCCTTAAGTACCCAGCCCAAAGAACCCCTAAAGGACCCTAAAGTGCACTCCCCTCCCCCTTAAAGTACCCTGTTCCATACCCGTGATTACTGTGTCCAAGCACAAGCACAAATTACACGCATTAAACACCGTCGTTCTCTCTCAGGCGATGAAGGAGGAGGAGAAAGAAAAAGAAGAAGAAGAAGAGGAAGAAGAAGAAAGAAGATACAAACAAAAACAAAATAAAAAAAATAAGGAGAATAGAGAACATTAACATAAAAAGTTAAGATAAAAAACGACCCAAACAAGGAAAGAAAAAATCGTTAATCCGAAAGTAGGTCAAAACAGCACAGAGGATGCTATAAAAAAAATCCTAATAAAAATCGGACAGATTCGAGAAGTTACGATGAACCGCAATCTTTCCGGAAGGTTCGTTTGCGCCGTAAATAAGGCGGACAAGCGCCCTCCCACCGCGCCGTTCCGACAACCGGCCTCCTCTCTCTCTCTCTCTCTCTCTCTCTCTCTCTCTCTCTCTCTCTCTCTCTCTCTCTCTCTCTCTCTCTCTCTCTCTCTCTCTCTCTCTCTCTCTCTC
>NC_051393.1:50699321-50729321 GCF_015228065.2 Penaeus monodon | reverse complement strand
AAGAAAGATAAAACGAAACATACAAAGAAAAACAACAAAAAAACAAAAGCAGGACTAGAGCACAGCGCCATCCGAAGCGACGAGGGTGAGGGGGAAGAGGAGCAGGAGGAGGGTGAGGAGGAGGAGGAGGAGGAGGAGGAGGGAGAAGGGGGTAGGGGGAGTAGTAGGGGGAGGGGGGAGGGGGAGAGCGAGCCATGCCTGGCAACCAGCACTGCTCCTGGAACATCCTCTCCCGCCTGGCGTGGTACGACTCTCGCGGCCAATCATGAGGGGCTGGCGACGACCCGGTGCCGAAGGAGCAGGCGGCGCGTGGGAGAGGGCGGACGGAATTACCTGCTCGCGCGCACGAACGCAGGCACACGCAGGAGGAGGAGTAGAATGAAGAGAAAAAGAAGAAAGAGGAGGAAGAAGAGGAGAGGGAAGAGGAGGAGGAGGAGGAGGAGGAGGAGAAAAAACAGGAGGAGAAGAAGAAGAAGAAGAAGAAGAAGAAGAAGAAGAAGAAGAAGAAGGAGGAGGAGGTGGAGAAAAGAAAAATATCAGATGATTGACAAGTCGACGGAATGCGGCGCGCCGGGGACCACGACATTCTCACGCGACGAACGAGACAATGACACACGAGCGAAGGAACAGCAGGAGGTGACAAGTAGGGGCGAAGAAGAGGGAGGAGAGGGGGAAGGAGGGATGAGGGGAAGAGGGGGAAAAGGAGAAGGGGGAGTAGGAGGGGGGAGAGGGAAAGAGGGAGTAGAAAAGAGAGAGAAGACGGGGGAGAAGGGACGGTGGTTGACGGAGGGATGAGCGAAAGTAGGGATGTAGGTGACCGTGTTAACAGCCTTATATACGAGCACAGTGGGAGTAAGGAGAGATATTAGGAGAGATAAGGAAAGGCGGAGAAGGAGGGTAAGTTAGGAGGAGCGGGAGGATAGAAGGAAGGGAAGGAGGGGGGGAAGGGAAGGAGGGGAGAAGGGAAGAAGGGAAGCAGGGAGGGAGGAAGGGGAGGAGGGAGGAAGAGGAGGAGGGAGGAGGGAGGAAGGAGGGAGGAGGGAGGAGGGAGGAGAGAGGAAGGAGAGGAGGTGGGAAGGGGAGGAGAGAGGAAGGGGAGGATTGAGGACGGGAAGGAGGGGCCGTAAGGATGCATTATGCAGGTTGCAAGCCAGGAGTCAAGGTCAGGTCTCTCTCGCACACAATCCCCCTCCCCCCCTCCTCTTCACCCTTTCCGGAACTTCACCAGAACCTAGTCTTCACTCTCACCCTTTTTTAAGCACCTTAGGACTACACATCCCTAGCCCCACACTCACTCACCTTAACCGAACACACGGGAACTTAACACCCTGCATTCAAGTACCCGTCATTACCAGCCATACAAGGCAATCATCTACCTGCTTCTCTGGCCATCGAATTCCCGCAAGCACGCGAGATGGCCGCCCCCACCTCCCCTCCACTCCCATCTCCCCTCCACCCCCATCTCCCCTCCATCCCCACCTCCCTCACCCCACGCCCCTGTACGCCTTTCACGCATGTACGCCGCGGAGACGAGCCGAGACAGGGATGTTATGACGCCCATAAACTCCCTGCGGTCTCGCCGTCGGTCAGTCCCACGGGGCGACTGGGGGCACGGGACAATGCCCGGGGCACGAGGACTCGGTCTAGGACCAGAGCAGCAGCGAAAAGGATACGGCGAAAGGATTGGGGCGTAGGCTAATGTGCGCCGTGACCTTGGGAGACCCCGCCCGAGACCGGAGCCCTGTTGGTCGCGGCTTCCAGGGGTTGTCTCCGCCTGCGCCGCCGACAGACATCGCCCGGAGGAGGAGAGGTGGGCGCTGGTTTCCGGTCGGGTGCTGTGTGCTGCTGCCGTTCCTGCCCCGAGGCCAGAGGAGAGAGGCTGGAGGGGTTGGGTATGGGAGGAGGGGGACAAGACACGCCTCCCTCCGCCCTTACCCCCATCCCAAGTAGCGCCTCTGGGTCAAACTTGCACCGTCTAACCCGGGGGCTTCCTGTCGCATCCTGCAGGACTTGACAACCCGAAGGAATAAGGAAACGGACGACTGTTTATGTAAATCCAACCCCCTTCTCCCTTCTCCCACCACCCTCACCCTCCCTTTCCCGTCCTCCTCCTACCTCCCCTTCCCCTTCCACCTCCCTCTCCCTTTCCCCTTCCCTTTCCACCACATTTTCCCCTTCCCCACCCACCTCCCATTCCACCACATTTTCCCCTTCCCCACCCACCTCCCATTCCACCCCATCCCCTCCTTCCAACCCCCCTTCCGCGCATCAAAATATACCCCCTGAAATGCACTCGGCCTCATCCATCACGGGATCTCGGCCATATACGGAAAGAAAAGCAAGAGAAAGTCACGGCGCCAAGGTCAGGGCATCTTAACGTTTATCCCGGGTGCGCGCGCTGGCGTGTGAAGGCGATTCTCCCGGTAATGATTTCAAGGGATAACGATAATTTGAGAGAGAAAGAGAGAGAGAGAGAGAGAGAGAGAGAGAGAGAGAGAGAGAGAGAGAGGGGAGAGAGAGAGAGAGAGAGGGAGAGAGAGAGAGGGAGAGGGAGGGAGGGAGGGAGGGAGGGGAGGGAGGGAGAGAGGGAGGGAGTGAGGGAGGGAGAATGAGGGAGGGAGGAAGAGGGAGAGAAAGAGGGAGATAGAGAGAGAGAGGAGGGAGGGAGGGAGGGAGGAAGAACATATACATCAAGGTTAAGAAAGTAATAAGCTCGACCCCCCAATACAAATTACATCGACAGGGACCACCCGCGTCCTCACAAACGCGGCCGCACCTCCGCCACGCAATAAGACCTCCCCCCCTTCCCCCTGCCCCCTTCCCCCATAACTACGCCGTTGACGTCTCGTGGTGTCATGTGCCAGGCCGTCTGCCGCCCATCCATCACACCCGGCTGCGGGTTCGGGGCGGCGAGGGGCACGTTTTGGGAGCGCCCATCGCGTGCCAAGACGGGGGTGTCAATCACCGGACCGCACTCGAGGTGTCCGCCCGACCGCTCGCCCCGCCCAGGCCGTCCCCACGCCCGCTCGCGTGCACGTTCGGCATCTGAATGTGTCATCTACACTCAACTTCTCCAGTTCATTCTTCAGTTATCATCTCTATCATCATCCTCATCACCATCATCATCCTCATCATCGCTATTATGACCACCACCATCATCATTATCCTCCTGATTCGACGGCGTTCCGATTCGCCCCAACTCTTCAGAACCGAAGATCGCAAATCCTGGGAGGACGAGGCAGACCCGAGACCGACGACGGGACCGCAGACCGTGGCTCAGACGACGACGACGACGACGACGACGACGACGACGACGAGGACGACGAGGACGAGTGAGCGAAAGCCATAAAGTCATTCATAACGCGACGCGGGGCAGAGCGACGGAGAAAAGAGTTGGGGCGATCGCGGCGCCATTGTTCTCGAAGAGCGGCTCGCGGTGGGTGCGGTGGTGGGGGGGGGGGAAGGTGGGAGAAGGAGATAGAGAGAGAGAGAGAGAGACAGAGCGATGGGAAGAGATGAGAGGATGAGAGGAAAGAGAGCGTGTGAGTGTGAGGTAGGTTTTAAGAGCCCCGGATGCTGAGGGTCATAAGTGTGAGTGCCCCGGGCTGCTCCCTCCACCCGCCATTCCCTCGCGTGGTCGGGGTCTCTCTCTCTCGCTCTCTGACCCTCCTATTTTCTTTTCTCTTATTCTTTCTCTTTCTCTCGCCTTCTTTCTTTCTCCATATCTCTCTTTCTATCTCTCTCCACATCTCTCTTTCTATCTCTCCTTCTCCATCTCTCTCTTTCTCCCTCGCATCTAATAACACATCTAAGAAAAGAAAACAAAAGCAAAAATCATTTCTCAAAATTAACGACGAAAGCGATGACTGCAACCCGGCATCTTTTCCTCACTAACGCCGCCCTCTAATAGCTTTCTGTCCTCCTGACCAAGTTTATCTCCGCGATCTAAACTTCCTCTCCAACTCCCACTTCTGCCCCCTACCCCTTCCCCCTCCTTCTCCTTCTCCTTCTCCACCTCCTCCTTCTTCTTCTCCACCTCCTTCTTCTTCTTCTTCTTCTTCTTCTCCACCTCCTTCTTCTTCTCCACCTCCTTCTTCTTCTCCACCTCCTTCTTCTTCTTCTTCTTCTTCTTCTTCTTCTTCTTCTTCTTATCATTTTTTTCTTCTTCTTATACTTATTCTTTCTCTTCTTCTTCTTCTTCCATTTCTTCTTCTTATCATTATCTTTTTTTTCTTCCTCTTCTTTATTTTTTTCTTCTTTTAGCCCTTCTTCTTCTTTTCCCTTTCTTCTTGTTCTTCTTTTTCTCCTTCTTCTTCTCTTTCTCTTTCTCTTTCTCTTTCTCTTTCTCTTTCTCTTTCTCCTCCTCCTCCTCCTCCTCCTCCTCCTCCTCCTCCTCCTCCTCCTCCTCCTCCTCCTCCTCCTCCTTCTCCTTCTTCATCCCTCATCCCCATTTTCTGCTTTTATCGTCTTCTTTTACTTCTCCTCCTACCCAATTCCTACCGTTATCCTCCTCCTCCTCCTCTCATATTCCCCAGGTACATGAGAGAGAGAGAGAGAGAGAGAGAGAGAGAGAGAGAGAGAGAGAGAGAGAGAGAGAGAGAGAGAGAGAGAGAGAGGAAGAAAGAGAGAGAGAGTGAGACAGAGAAAGAGAAAGAGAGTAAAAAAAAAAGAAAAAAAAAAAGAAAGGAAGAAAAAGAAAATCCAGAGAAAACTGTCCCTCCATACACACGCGCGGACCATCCCACGTTGCGCTTTTGCCTTGCCTCGGGGGTTCGTGTGCTTGCATGACTCTGCTTGGGTCCCGTTGCCTCTGCCCTTGCAACCATGACCGTTTCTCGCCCATTCCTTCTGTCCAGCCATCCCTCTCCTCCTCCCACCCTAACCTACTCCCCCCTCACCTCCCCCCCATCCCAACCCATTCCCTCCCGTCTCCCCAGAGCATTCCCCCCTCCCCCTCCACGACCGCCCCCAGCATCCATTTCAACGCGGCATCCGGCTGGTTCTCCTCCCTGGACGGCGGGGCAAGCGTGCAATAAGGGGCCGCTGGAGCCTCGGTCGCCGTCCGTTGCTGTCCCTATCCCTACTTCTAGCCCTGCGTCTGTCCCCTTCTTATCGCGGGCCCTATCACTATCTCTACCATTGTCTCTATCCCTATCCCTACCTCTATCTCTGTTTCTATCCTCACCACCAACATTATACACCATATACCCCCCTACCCCCACCGTTCCCCTTCTCCTTCCCCTCCCCCTCCTACCGCCCCCAACTCCCCCATCTGCTATCCTTACTTGGAGAAAGAAAAAAAAGAAAAAAAAAACATACGCACAGCGAGAAATGAAATAACAAAAGGCTGAAAAAAAAACAAGACAAACAAATATATTTTTTTAACATTCCATTACTTCCCCGAATCCAGTTAGGCAGGTTATTGGCAAGAGAATAAATAAATACATTCTCTTTTCGATTTGGAGTTTCGAATAAAACCCCACCCCCACCCCTTCCCCAATCGCTGCAAAGAGTGGGGGGGAGGAAGAAAATGGAAAAAATGGGAAAAAAAGGAGGAATGAAAATAAACAGGAAAATAACGCAGTCTCCCATCTCGTGGCTGAGGAAAAAATCTTGGCAGTCAAACAACGAACATAATTTCGCAGAGACAATACGCGCCTGGCAATAACACGGCATAAAACGGAGCAAAAACAAAACAAACAACACATCTCTCATGGGGAGGGAGGAGGGAGGGAGGGAGAGTGATGGGATGGAGGGAGAGGGAGAGGGAGTGGGAGGGAGAGCTAGAGAGGAGGGAGAGGAAGACGGCGAGAGAGCGACAGGGGAGGAAAGCGGGAGAGGGAAAGAGTAAGGGAGAGAAGAAAGGCAGAAGGATATTGAATGAAGAGATAGAAAATGGGAAAGAAAGATAGAGAACGCCGTAATAAGAAAATTATTTTTATAAAATACAATAGGACAATCCTACGACAATCCTAACCCCTTTACTAACCCCCCCCCCCTTACACCAACCCCTCTTTTCATCGCCCAATCACCCTAAAAGAACGAGCAGCTCATGAAAAATGATGACAGACAGCAGAGAGAGAGAGAGAGAGAGAGAGAGAGAGAGAGAGAGAGAGAGAGAGAGAGAGAAGAGAGAAGAGAGAAGAGAGAAGAGAGAAGAGAGAAGAGAGAAGAGAGAAGAGAGAGACAGAAAGACCGAGAAACAAAGAAAGGACGAAAGAAAGAGAGCGAAAAAGAGACAGAGTGAAGACGAGACATCCCAACGAGCAGCAGAACCGTAGCATTCGCGGTACAATAAGTGCTCGCAGGCAGAAGCACGGTGAAAGTGTTGGCAGGGGAGCAGTAGGGTGAGAGCGCAGAGCCGCAGGGTGACGCAGAAGGGACAGAAGGGCGCGCCGCTGGTGGCCGGGACAGCATAAACGACCGTGAGAAGAATGGGAAACACGCGGCTCTAAATGGAATGTGGCGGGGCCGTCCCGTAGAGTTTATATGGGTGACCCACGCTGCACGATGGAACCATTGTGTTTCTGCTACTTCTATTCCATTGCCATAAATACTTCTTACTAATTATCACTATTTTTATCTTACTACTTATAACTTATCATTAATATTCTCATCCTTACTACTTACTTCTTGTTATTACTACTATTTTGATAGTCACTATTATCATTATTATTATCATTATCATAAATATAATCATTATTACACTTATTATCATCATTATTATTATCATTATCATCAGCATTATCATCATTACTATTATTATTGTCATCATTATAATTACCCTTACCATTCTCCCAACTGTTACGATTACTGTTATTGTTTATCATCATCACCATTATTTTATCATTATCATTTACCATCATTACCACATCATTTCCCCGTTGCTATCTCCAACGAAGCTGCTTGTCTTTACCTTTCCATCAGTCCCAAAGTCATCCCGAGTTTCCATTTCCATCAACATTATCCTCATTATTACGCAAGGAAAGCGAAACGCCATTCGAACGTCGTTACGAGGCGGCTATTATTATCAACCTCGATACCATTATCTTCGTTATCACCTTTAGTTGGACAAAATTAGAGGTGTAATGAAAGTTCATCTGACCGACAAAATATATGAGCACAGATACAAATAATCAAATATTTCAATAGACACGCTTTCTGTATTAAATTCTGAGAATCACCCTGATCATATATTATATTTAAAAAGATATATATATATATATATATATATATATATATATATATATATATATATATATATTTACTTATTCATTCATATATATATATATATATATATATATATATATATATATATATTACTTATTCATTCATATATATATATATATATATATATATATATATATATATATATATATATATATATATATATATATTTGTATATTACGATCAAGCTCAATGACAAAAGACTTGCTAAACTTATTAACAATGACAACAAAGCTGAAAATCAGCAATGGCTAAAACAAATTTGCCAAAATAACAAAAACCTCTTCAACGCGTTACTTAACACCTACATAAAGGCTTAGGCCCATTTAAACGTTAAAAAACACTCCTCCCCCCCCCTTCCTCTCCCTCTACCCCATACTATATATTACATTTTTTCTTCTTGTAGGTGAAGGGATGGAGAGAGGGAGAGAGGGGGGAGAGAGGGAGAGGGAGAGGGAGAGGGAGAGAGAGAGAGAGAGAGAGAGAGAGAGAGAGAGAGAGAGAGAGAGAGAGAGAATAACACAGGAAGAGCACATGAGACAGAGAAAGAGACAGAGACAAAGAGACAGACACACACAGACGGACATTCATACAGACAGAGATAGAACAAGCCAGACGGTGCCAGGCAGTCCTTATAATGGCATCCTCCCACACTTGTGCCCAAGGTGAGTGATTATCCTGCGAGAACTCCACCCTGACGCCGCCCGCACGCAGGTCGCCTCTACGCCCGCACGCCCTACGATGGTTCACTGTGCGTCTGTATGGTGGCATGGTGTCTCCTCGACGATGGTAGAGAGAGATAACAGAGCTGATTGCTCGGAGGGCAGGGCCGATACAGGGGTTGATGGTTTTAAATGGTGAATCAGTTCCATGTTGCAATCGCGTGGACAGATAGCGACTGCGATAATGATATGGACAGATGGAGACAAAGAGTGATAGATGACAGGTATGGAGAGAGAGAGAGAGAGAGAGAGAGAGAGAGAGAGAGAGAAGAGAGAGAGAGAGAGAGAGAGAGAGAGAGAGAGAGAGAGAGAGAGAGAGAGAGAGAGAGATGAGAGAGAGAGAGAGAAGAGAGAGAGAGAGAGTATGAGAGAGAGAGAGAGAGAGAGAGAGAGAGAATGAGAGAGAGAGAGAAAGAGAGAGAGAGATGAAATGAGAGGCGACAAGAGAAGTGCACCAGCGAAGTGAGTGAGGAAGGAAGCGAAAAGAAAAAAGAAAACGATAAGATAAATAATTGAATCCATTGCCAAATCCCCTATGACATCGCTCGTAACCCCCCCCCCCTGCGGTGACTTCGCGTGTTCGAGGTCAGTAAAGATACGTTGATGTTTTACACTGGATTTTTCTCCCTCGTACTCCCCGCTGCCATGGACACACATGCGTACACGTGAAATTCCGATACTCACGACGCGCACGTAAATGAACCATACAGGATGGTGTGGCGAAATCAATCTCACTTTCTATCACACTACACACACACACTCAAACAAAAACACACACACACACACACACACACACACACACACACACACACACACACACACACACACACACACACACACACTACACATAACTACCCCTAGGAAAACACACGGTGACACATCTTCATACACTGGCGATAGTGTCCTTACCTGATTTCCTCTTGATGGTGTTATTGTTGGTGATGGTGACGCTCTTGCTCTTCTTAATGCGCAGAGAGCGGCGCATGGAACGCACGAAATTATCTCCGTATTTCATCGTGACGATCTTTTTTTTTATCTTCTTAGTGTCTTAAAACGCGATCGCTAAACGTTAGTCACTAGTCACCACGCACGAACTAAGAGTAACTAAATAATCGTCAGATATGATTTTAACTATAATATCTTTCTTATCTATAATCATAAACTATTTCATCTATTACACAAAGCAATTCGGTTCCTTTTTTTCTCCTTTCTATAATTCCTCGTCGAAGGAGAAGAGTTACCAGCTTCACGCCAGGAGAGACTAGAATATTTGGAGCACACTCGACGTATCAACGGGGGGATACACTCAAGGTGAGGCTGAGGGCGACGTGTGGGTACTCGAGGAGATATGGGGCGTGTGGGGGGTAGTTTCTGATGGGCGTGGTGGGTGTTGACTAGAGAAACGCGGGCGTGGAAATTGCACAGGTGGGCGGCAAAGAGGAGGAGAGAGAGAGGAATAACCTGCTCTGTCTGCTGACTATCTCCGCTACTCCCGCTGAGTGTGACTAGAATGGAACAAGGGACGACTGCTGTCTGTGTCCCTCACATGGACTCAGTGCAGCCTCTCTTTTCTCTCTTTATTTTCTTCCCTTTCTCTCAAGAGGGGAATCTTTGGTTGCAAATATCCTCCGCGGTGCCCTCCTTATTGCACGGGCTTGCAAGGTCGAAAATCCGCGCGGGCCGACCAAATAAAGATGCGTGTTTCGGAGGGTCGTTCTTGGGCGACAGTATCCGAACCCCTCTTTTCAACTATGTACACAAACACACACACTCGATCCTCTAATCACCGCGTACGCACTTTTCTCCCTTCGTTGCAAAACACGAACTATCCATCCATGGGGAACCGCTCACAGAAACGCGCAGTACGGCAGACGGGGGCGAACAAGTGGCCGCTCTCCTCACTCATGGTTGAAGCCTCCAAGCTGAGCCACGCGCGGGTACAGAGCTCAAGACGCACGTCCGCCCGCGACCACTCGCTGGCGACGACTGACAGGCGCTGAGTCAGAGAGGCGCACCAGCGAGGGCCCGGCCAGACCTTCCCCTCCCTTCACCCCTCCTCCCACCGTCCTACCTATCCCTTTTTCCCTCCCTTCCCCCTCTTCTCTCTCTCTCTCTCTCTCTCTCTCTCTCTCTCTCTCTCTCTCTCTCTCTCTCTCTCTCTCTCTCTCTCTCTCTCTCTCTCCTTCCATGGGAGAGGATGGAGGGAGGAGTGATAGAGGGATACGGGAGGGCTCAACTCCCTATCCCTCCCTTCTCCCCCTCCATCCCGTCCCCACGACGCACGCGCGCTTTCGACTCATCTCAGACCATTTTTTTTTCTCTCCTCCTCCTCCTCCATCTTTATCATGCAGGAGAAAACGGCGATAATCAGCAACAACCCGACAGACAGACGCAGCCGACCCCTCCCCCCTCCCCCGTGCCCCCTCGGGCCACCACCTGCCGCCGATCCCGAGCTCGGAGAGGATCAAATGATTCGGAAAACGACGGGAAGTGCATGCAGGTGCGTTTGCTTGCTTCCTTGCTTGCGTCTGAGCTCGGGCCAGTGACTGCAGCATCAACCCACACCGAGGCCCGCGCGCTCCCCCTCCACCGCCAGCATCCACCCAGCTCGCTCCTCCTGCGCTTCCACATCGCCACTCGCGCTCGGTCCGGCCTCCGCGTGGACCGAGCGGAGATGGAAGAGAGGAAAAAGGGAAAGGAAGGATGACAGAAAACGAGAGAGGAAGGGAGCGATCTCGAGTGAGAGAAAGAGAGAGGGAGAGAGAGGAGGGGGGGGATAGGCAGGGAGAGACTGTGGGGGAGACGAGAAGAGAAAAAGGGAGACGAAAAGCGATCATAGGAAAGAGGGAGAGAAAATTGAAGAGAGAAAGGAGAAGAGAAAAAGTTAAAATAGAAGATACAAGGGAGAAAAGAACAAAAAAAGGAAAAAAGAGACGAGAGAACGAACGAACAGAATATAAAAGAGAGAGAACACGAAGAGAGAGATTTCACCCGCCTATACAAAAAAATAAATCAACCGAAAATAAAATAAATAAGTACGTGAAAATAACTTGATAAATATAAACAAATAAATATGCCTGAACTCCGTTACATCTCGTTTGCCCACCTGATGAGGATTCAAACATTCCTTAACTAAATCGTAGTGGAAAAAATAGTGCGAATTCTGCTTGTTTTCTACTGATTTGTTTATACAAAACTATTTTCGCCAGAGCTCGCGTTTTCTTTACCTCCGAATGAATACGTTTTCTATACAGCTTTCGTCTGCTTGCGGTGAGTCACTGACATGGCTGGGTATCGTGCCACATTTTACACAATTTGTTTATTCCAATTTATTTTTTTTATAAATCCGTCGATTCAATCATTTTACCGACTCCTGGCGTTGGTAAAACTTACAAAATCTGTTTGTTTTCCTTTACCCGTTTAGTTATTCATTTATTTATTGCTATCTTCAAATCAAGGAAAAAAATAAAATTTATTTACAAACCTTTTTCTATTAACTAGAAAAACATCGTAAGTCATTACTTTTTCTTACTTGACATGCCCATTTAGGGAGCAAATCCTCGTAACTTTTAGTGAAAGGAAATTTTTAACGTCTCATTTCATGTCCTCAAAATCTAATTTGAAACGTCCTCCCCCTGCTATTGAATAGAAAGGGCTTTATTAAGTTTACAATACTAAAAGCCCCCCCAAACCCAAACTTTTTAAACGATTATGGAAACACTAGATAGTCTAATCATATCTAACTCTGTCTGTCTGTCTGTCTGTCTCTGTCACTCCGTTTCTCTGTTTGTCTGCCTGTCCCGCTCTCCCATTTCCTTCTTTCTCTCGCTCCCGTTCTCCTATTTCCTATCCTCACCCCTTCTTTTCTATTCTTTTTTCTCTTTTTTTTTCTTTTCCCTTTCCTCTCCCCCCCCCTCCCCCCCCTCCTTCCTCCCCCCCCTTTCCCTTCTGTTCCCCTCCCCCTCCCCCCATCCCCTTTTCTCCCTTTCTTCCCACCCGCTCTCTCCTTCCCCCTTCCTCCCTCCCTCCTACACTCTCCTATCTCCCTCTCTCTCTCTCACCTTCATTTCCCAAGCTGGCTGCCAGGTACATCTTTTTTCTTTTCCTTTTTTTTAAACCACGGGGAAATATTTACGTTATGCTGCCTCGAAAAAATTTTAAAAATTTTTTTTTAGTCCCCGGGCTCGAAGTATCAATTGGAAAATTTTAAAAACCAATGTTCGGTGTGCGAGTGTGTGTTGGGGGTTGTGGTGTGGTGTGGTTTTTGTGTTGTGGGGTGTGTGGTGGTGTGTGGTGTGTGTGTGTGTGTGGTGTGGTGTGTGTTGTTTGTCGTGGGGTGTGTACGCGCGATGTGAATATGTGTGTGTGTGGGGAGGGGAGAGAGAGAAAAGGGAGAGAGAGAGAGAGAGAGAGAGAGGAAAGGAGGAAGAGAGGAGAGAGAGAGGGGAGAGAGAAAAAGAGAGACAGAGACAAGAGAGAGGAGAAGGAGAACAAGAGAGAAGACAGAGGGAGAGAAGAAGAGAGAAGAGGAGAAAAGGGGGGAGAAGGAGAGAGGGAGGGAGGAGGGAGAAGAGAGGACCAAGAAAAAAGGAGGAAAAAGAAAAAGGGAAAAAAAAAAAAAAAGAAAAAAGGGGGAAAAAAAAAAAAAAAAATAGACAAAAAGAAAAAGCTATACTCGAACTACCCATTTTCCCCCATCAAACTCCTCAAAGCCACCCCCCCCCTCAAGAACTTTAAAAATTTCACAAATCCACCGGAAAAAAATACCAAAATTAAACCTCTATACACAAAACACACACACACCAGCACAACTATGTCCATAAAACAAGAACAAAACAATAGCACAACCAACCCCTCCATCCACAATACCCCCAACAATCCCCACCATCTCCCCCCTCCCCCCCACGACCTACCCTCGTCCGCTATTAATAAAATCCGAAAGCTATAAAAAAAAATCCTATCCCAAAATCCCCGAAGATAATGCTGACTCGAACAAGTTTTCTCCCGGGCGAAAAGGCGCTAAGTCCACCTCATTGACTGACTGATTAACTGACTGACTGACTGATTAATTGTTCCTCGTGGGGGTCAGGTGAATCAGGTGAAATCAGGTAGGAAGACGTGTAAATCTGGAACAACGTATCAGGTGCTTAGGGAGGGAACGAGGGAGGGAGGGAGGGAGGGAGGGAGAGAGGGAAGGAGTGGGGAGTAGAAGGGGAAAAGGTAAATGGGGAAGGGAAGAGGAAGAGGAGGAGGAGGAGGAGAAAGGGATGGTTAAACGGGGCAGAGAGAAGGCGTGAGGAAAAGGTGGAGAAAGAGAAGGAGGAGGAGGAGGAGGAGGAGTAAGAGGTGAGGATGAACAGAAAGGAGTGAAGGGGCTGTGGACAAGAAAGGGGGAGTAGAAAAGGTGGGAGGAGCTGGGGGAGAGGATTATATTAATAGAAGCAAACTTCGGACTCCGTCAAACACCTCACGTCACGCTCCCGTCACAACAGGATTTGCCAGGTCGACGAGACGCCATTAATCACGAAACGGGGGGGAGGGGCGGGGGGGAGTGGGAGCCAGAGTGATACATATATACATGTGTATGGATAAATAAATAAATAAACATAGACACACACACATACGTAAATGTGAGTGAGTGAGTGAGTGAGTGTGTGTGTGTGTGTGTGTGTGTGTGTGTGTGTGTGTGTGTGTGTGTGTGTGTGTGTGTGTGTGTGTGGTGTGTGGCTGTGTGGGTGTGTGTGTGTGTGTGTGTATTATACATATATATATATATATATCTATATATATATATATATATATATATATATATATATATATATACACTGTATATATATATATTGTATATATTATATCTATATATAGCTTATATCTATATATATATAGATATATAGTATATATATATATATATATATATATATTGGAGAGGGAAGGAGGGAAGGACGGTGGGAGTGACGGAGGGGTAAGAACGAGAGAGAGAAAGATGAAAAGAGAGAAAATCAAGAGAAAAGGAGAGAGAAAAAAATGCAAGCACCGCAAGCATCAATCGCTTTTCCTTCACCTCCCCCCCCCCCTCCTTTCCCCTCTGCCCATTCTAAACTCCTCATTTCCCCAAACCCTTCTGCTCACCCCTCACCCTCACACCCCTACCAATCCCAAACCCATAACCTCCCACCCCTTTCTCTCCCCCCCACCCCCAGCACCCTTCTCTCCCCCCACACCCCACCCCCAACACCCTTCTCTCCCCCCCACCCCCAACCCCTTCTCTCCCCCCCAACCCCCTTCTCTCCCCCCACCCCCAACCCCCCACCCCCAACACCCTTCTCTCCCCTCGCTGGAATTTTGCCTCGTTAAAGCCGCGCTGGCATATTTCTATCGGCAAATATTTCGTAACCTCCGCCACTTTCACGCTAATGGGACATCTTGTGATTCATTAGCAGAGACACAACAAAGAAATTTCCCCTTATTTTTTTCATTTACCCTTTTTCCCCTTTCCCCCTATTTTTTCTATTTCTCTTTATTTTCCTTTATATTTATTACTTTTTTTGACAGGGAAAAGTGCGATGGTGTTTGATGGTTTCCGTAGCGAATATAAGGCGGTGTACAAAGTCACCAGCATCGTTACAGTTATCGATATCACCAATATTGTTAACATTGCTCCAATCAATATCATTATCACTGATACTATCCTCATCATTGATATTTCCACTATCAATGTTTTACACAGAATCATTATCATTCTTATTATCACCCTTATCATCAATACCACCACATCGATATTATAATAATCATCACTTCCACTATAACCAAATGCACTCGAAAAACACAAAACTTATCGACTGCAGAAAACCCAAGGCATATAACCAAAACTTCTGGAAATGTCTCGAGGACAAGAGAAATCGAGATGAAAAGAAACGAACAATAATTCAGCAAGATAGACAATGCCCCCAGGCCACTAGGGGGGAAGGAGGGGGGGGGGAGTGCGAAGGAAGGGAAAGAGAGAAGGAAGGAACAAAGGGGGGAAAGGAGGAGATGGTGGGGTGGGGTGTAGAAGGGGGGGAAAGGGTTTAATGGGTGAGGGGGGGTGGGGTGGAAGCGCGACTCCTGTCATGCGATACAAGGCATCTTCAGCCAGTGATGTGTGTCGGAAGTAATGACTTTAGCGAGGAAGGGGAGGAAGGAGAGGGGGAGGAAGGAGAAGGGGAGGAAGGAGAAGGGGAGGAAGGAGAAGGGGAGGAAGGAGAAGGGGAGGTGAGGAGGAGTAGTAGAATGTGGGGATGGGAGGTAGTGGGGGAAGAGGAAGAGGAGGAAGAGTAAGAGGAAGAGGAAGAGAAAGAGGAAGAAAAGAAGGAAAAGGAGGAGGAAGAGGAAGAGGAGGAAGAGGAAGAGAAAGAGGAAGAAAAGAAGGAAAAGGAGGAGGAGGAGGAGGAGGAGGAGGAGGAGGAGGAAGAATAGGAGACGGAGAAGGAAGAGGAGGATGATCAAAAGGAGGAGGAGGAGGGAAGGATATCACGTGACACCTCCCGAAGGCGTCAAAGGATTTACGAGTCAGATTAACTTGTTTGGACTCCCGCAATATTGTCGGATCGTTAAAGGGTCGCTAATCCTGAGGCGTGGACAAGCTTCCTCGCTCCCCCTCGCCCTCCCTCTCCCCTACGCCTCCCCCCCCCACTCACCACCTCCGAAGACGCTCACCACGCGATCCCACCATCTTCACCATCCCTTCGCTCTCTACTTTCTTCTACGTTAACTCTTCATCGTCCTGCTCCTTTGCCTCGTGTCATGGCGCCTGCTTTGACCTCCACGGGGAATTATTTTTTTTTCTATCACTTCATTCGCCGCATTTTGCTTCTTTAATATTATGCGTCGTTGACGGTAAACGTCTCTTCCCCTTTCGTCTATTTCTCTATCTTCTTCTTCGTCTTCTTCCCCTCCTCCTCCTCCCTTTTTACTCCATCTCCTCCTCTTCTTTCCATACTTCCTTCTCCTCCATCACCCCTTCCCCTTCCTCCGTCTCCTCCTCCTTTATCTCTCCATATCTCCTTCTTCACCCTCACCCAATCCTCCTCCTCCATCTCCTTCTCCTCCATCTCTCCATCCCTCCTTCTCCACCATCACACCCCTCTTCCTCTCCATACTTCCTTCTCCACCATCAGCCCTTCCCCCTCCACTACCACCACCAGCATCACCACCAGCATCACCACCTCCACCTCCACCTCCACCTCCTCCTCCTCCTCCTCCTCCTCCTCCTCCACCTACCTCCTCCTCCCCTCCTCCTCCCCTCCTCCTACCCCGCCATCCTCCTCCTCCTCCCCCCCCTCCCTCCGCCTCCGTCCCTCCTCCCACCCCCCTCCTCCTCCTCCTCGTCCTCTCCACCATTCCTCCTCCCTCCACCTCCTCCTCTTCCTCCTCCTCCTCTCCTCCTCCTCCTCCTCCTCCTCCTTCCTCCTCCTCCTCCGTCCTCCTCTACTCCCCCTCCTCCTCCTCCACCTCCTCCTCTCCTCCTCCTCCACCTCCTCCTCCTCCTCCTCCTCTCCTCCTCCTCCTACTCCCCACCCCTCCTCCTCCTCCGCCTCTCTCCTCCTCCTCCTCCTCCTCCTCCTCATCCTCCCCCCGCCTCCTCCTCCTCCTCCTCCTCCTCCACCTCCTCCTCCTCCTCCTCCTCTCGCGTGGGAAGACAGACGAACGACCCTTGACCTATAATAGCATAATTGTGGCGTATCATCCGAAAATGACCTTATTCGCGGGCACCGTGTATTAACTTATTAAAATTCCCAAAATACCCCCACCCCCCCCCCCTCCCGCCTCATCATGTGGCCCTTTCTCACACTCTCGCTCTTGGGAGAGGGAGACAGAAATAGATAGATAGAGGGAGATAAAAGGAGAGACGGGAGGAGTGAAGGATGAAAGAAAGTGATGCCACATGAGTGTAGCATCCCTAGTACAGGTTTCTCTCTCTCTCTCTGTCTGTCTCTCTCTCTCTCTCTCTCTCTCTCTCTCTCTCTCTCTCTCTCTCTCTCTCTCTCTCTCTCTCCTCTCTCTCCTATCAATTCCTTTTCCAGTTATCTTCATTCCACACGAACTCCAGGGTAAGCCGAACCCAGTCCATCTTCCCTCATTTACCTATTTACCCATACACCCTACCTACCCTACACTTCGCCTCCCCAATCACCCCCCCCCCAAATCACCCCTTCCCGTCCCCCCAACCGGTAAACAATCAGCCGGAAACCCAAACAGGCATTAATTACCCGACAGATATCGCACTTGTGATGGGCACGGGGGCCAACAAAGGCGAAGGGAGGGGATGGGCCGGGCAGCCGGAGGGAGGAGGGGCCATGGGGGCCAAAGGACAGTAGATGCCCTGCTGCCCAGAAGTCGCCCTTGTCTCCCCACCACAAAGGGAGGCTGGGCACAACGAAAATAAAAGAGGAAATCGTTTTCGTGGTCGTTGTTGGTGGTGGTATTGGTAGCTGGTAGCGGCGGGTCTGGTGGTACCGTCGGGCCACTCGTTAATGAGGAAACAACAGGCAAGCTGATGGAACTTTCTGCAAATCATCGAATAAGTAGCTGGCGTTATCTATCAATCTACCAACCTATCTACCTACGTTACAAGCAGTTTTTTTATTTTATAATTTCCCACCATTTTTGACCACATATATTCCTTATCAACCCCTTCCCTAGCCCCTTCCCCCCAAAAAAAAATCATCCACTCAAACAAACAAACAAACAAAAAAAACAACTCATCAAGCACATCCCGACAGGACCCGCCCGATAACCATCATTACGGACGCCGCAAATACCGTCACCGTCAGCCGACAGACACGTGGCCGACGGACGGACGAGGCTCAAGGCGGCAGATGTAAACAAACAAGACATGAATGGGCGGTTACACTACTATTACGAACACGGGAATCCGGTGCGATGGCATACGGCGAGGGACATCGTTCGTTATAGGAAGACGGGAGGAGAGGGGAGGGAGGGGAGGGAGTGGAGGGAGAGTAGATAGGGGAGGAAGGGGAGGAAGGGGAGGGAGGGGAGGGAGAGTAGGAAGGGGAGGAAGGGGAGGGAGAGTAGGAAGGGGAGGGAGAGTAGGAAGGGGAGTGAGGGTATGGGAGTATAAGGGTATGAGAATTGATTAAATTACCACTATCACCGCTAACCTACCGAATTAAAAAAAAGGGGAGGGTCCATTAATACAAAAGTGATGTAAACTATTAATCATTATCCATACTATATCAGCATCACTGACCAACGCCATTAACACATTAACACTGTACTTAGCTCAAGCATCATCACCAGTATCAAAATCACTGTTCTTATTATCGTCATATTAATAAAATAACTATGATCTGAGACAAATTAACTTTGCAGGAAATACAACGCCGCACACGAACGACCGGAAGCCCCCCCCCCCCCTTTCTCTCCCTCTCCCCCCAATTTGAAACGTAACCCTCCTCGGCCACCGGACAAACTACTTCCAGAGTTGACCTTTTCCGTGCAGGTCAGGTCACGCTGAGGTCAAGTATAGGTCCCCTGAGGGGTCAAACTCGCACTTACGGACGTTGCTGTCAAACGGGAGGGGCGGGAGGGCGGGGGTTAGAGGTCACAGGGAGAGGGGAGGGGAGAAGGGAGGGAGAGGTAGAGTGAGGGGAAGAAGGGGAGTGGGGGAGGAGAAGACGGGGGAATGAAGAAGGAGAATAGGAGAAGAGAAACAAGAAGTATATAGGAAGGGGGGAGGCAAGAGCTAGATAGATAGGGAGAGGGGGCAAGAGCTAGATAGAAAAGGGGAGAGGCAAGAGGCAGATAGATAGAGAAAGGGGACAAAAAGTAGATAGAAGGTGGGAATGGACAAGAGCGAGATAGGACGGGGGAGGGAAAACAAGGGGAGGACAGAAAGCGGGAAGGAAGCAAGGGGTAGACGGAAAGGGGGAGAATGGGGTAGATGGACAAGGGGGGGGGGGAGTTGCTATCGAGTTACCCGCTAGTTTATCTATTTAGCTTCGGACCGAGAACGAAACCACATGTCCAAAGGCTACCGCCCCACCCCCCCTTTCCCTCTCCCTCTTTGTCTCTCGCTTAACTGGAATCATATGTCCGGAATTTGCAACGCTAATTCGACCGAGGCACATGGGAATGACAGGAATGGGGGTGGTGTGGGGATGGGGGGGGGGGGTAAAGGGTGTCATGGGAGGGGAGGGACTCGATGTACAAATTTCGGTTAATTGATGAAAATATCAAATCCGTGGGAGATGGAGAGAAAGGGATGGTGGGAGGAGAGACACAGAGCAAGAGAGGGGGTGGAGGGATGGGAGGGGTGGAGGGAGGATGGGAGGGATGGAGGGAGGATGGGAGGGATGGAGGGAGAGGAGGAGGGAGGAACTGAGGGAAGGAGAGGGATGGAGATAGATAAATAGATATATATATAGAGAGAGGGGAGAGAGAGAGAGAGAGAGAGAGAGAGAGAGAGAGACACAGGATGCCAATGACTTGATTAGGAGAGAAAAGGAGAGAGAGAAAGAGAGAGAGAGAGAGAGAGAGAAAGAGAAAGAGAGAAAGAGGAGAAGAGAGAGAGAGAGAGAAAGGGAGAGAGAAGAGAGAGAGAGAGAAAGATGAGAGAAGGATAGAGAGAGAGAAAGAGAGAGAGAGAAGACGATGAGAGAGAGGATAGAGAGACGAGAGAGAGAGGAGAGAGACGAAGAGAGAGAGAGAGAGAGAGAGAAGAGGAGGATGAGGAGGGAAGAGAAAAAGAGAGAGGAGGAGAGAGAGAGAGAGAGAGAGAGGAGAGGAGAGAGGGGAGAGGAGGAGAGAGAGAGAGAGAGAGAGAGAGAGAGAGAGAGAGAAAAGAGAGAGAGAGAGGAGAGAGAGGAGGGAGAGAAGAGGAGAGAGGAGACGAAGGAGAGGGAGAGAGAAGGATGAGACGGAGAGAGAGAGAGGAGAGAGAGAGGAGAAGAGAGAGAGAGGAGAGAGGAGGGAGAGAGAAGAGAGAGGAGGAGAGAAGACGAGAGAGAGAGAGGAGAGCGAGGGAGAAGAGAGACAGGGGAGAGAGAGAAAGAGGAGAGAGGAAGAGAGGAGATGAGAGGGGGGGAGAGTAGAGAGAGGAGATGGGAGAGAGCGAGAGAGGAGAGGAGAGAGAGGAGGAGCCAATACTGTAGGAGAGAAGGAGAGAGAGAAAGAAGGAAGAGAAACTGGGAGCGAGGTGGTGGGAACCCGAGGACATCACACCCCGTCCAAAAAACGGGTACTGAGCGTATGCCTGGGGGGGGGGGGGACGGGGGGGGGGGGGGGGGGAGGGGGTAGGAGGGGAAAAGTGGAGTGCTATAAATCTTCTACATACACGCACCACGCCCTTCTCTCACACCCTCCTCATGCCCCTCACATTCTCACACCCTCCCTCCACACACCCCTCCATCACCTCCACACACCCTTCCCTCCCCTCCACACTCCCTCCTCCCTCCCCTCTACACACCCTTCCCTCCCCTCCCCTCCACCCGTCCCTCCACACACCCTTCCCTCCCCTCCATGCCCTACCCCCTTCCCTCCCCTATCGTAAAGACGCACCAATCACCCTAAGTTCTTTTCCTCATTCCCCGACGCCGCCCCTCGCATCACGACCTTGCCTCCGCGGCCCGTCTGGAATAGATTTCCTCCGGGTGCGCTCGACATAACCCTGCATACATACATGCATAGATTTATAGATACATAGATATATACATACATACGTACGTACGTACATACGCACATACATACACACATACGTACGTACGTACGCACATACATAAATGCATAAGTACTAGATATGTACGTGCGTACATACATACGATCATGCATAGATGCATACGTACGTAGATACGTATATACATACATACGTACAATCTAACATACATACATACACAAATATACATGCATAAATGAATTCATACATCCACACATAGATTATACACATACATACGTAGATACATACATACATACATGCATATATATATATATATATATATATATATATAATATATATATTATATATTATATATATATTATATATATATATATTATATATATATATATATTATATATTATATATATATATATACTTACATTTATATATCTGCATATAAAAACATATGTATACATAATACATATCCTTACATACATAAAACACAACACATTTCCTTGGACACAAACACACGCAGACGCACACGCACATGTGCATACACACACAGAGAACCAGGATCTCACTCCCTCCCCCTTTGCAACTTATAATATTCTTAATGGATGTCTGTTAAAGCGAGTCACCGCTCAGCTGCATTTGCAACTGAGGTCCTGCCTACTTTTATAAACCATATCCGCCAGCATGCCACGTAAGGAAAATACTTCGCAATAAACACATACTCAAAATATAAAAGGATGCATGTGTGTATACATGTGTACATGTACGTAGTGCATTCACACATATCTATATGTTCGCACGCTCGTTCGCTCGCACGCACGCACGCACACACACACACACAGACACACACACACACACATACACACACACACACACACACACACACACACACACACACACACACACACACACACACACACACACACACACACACACACACACACACACACACACGCACACACACACACACACAGGCCAAATTTCCCCACAGAATAAAGCCGACTGCGCTGATTAAAAGCAAAATTTCAGGAATATCAAGTTCTCTCAAGCGCTGAAACCCCTTTGTCCTAATTGAAAAGCCGCGTCCTCACCCATTTTAATCTCCCGTCCATCCTTCGCGACCTCACGTGGTCTCCCCTACCTATCTACCCTGCTATCCATACCCATCTACCCAGCAACTTTCCTACCCACATGGGAGAAATCTATCCATCTACCTATCTACCCTTGGCCACAAGCACATGGTTGAAATCTACCCATATATATCTACTCTTTTACCCATTTCCCCTACCCTTCGCCACAAGCACATGGGAGATATCTACCCATCTATCTATCTACCTATCAACGCATCTACCCACCCCTACCCTCCACCCCTACCATTATCCCCATACCTTCTACCGTCCGACGTCCACCTCAAGCACATGGCGTCGACATCAAGCACGTATGGCCACCGCGGTCAGGCCACATGGTGCGTGCAACAGGCAAGATGGCCATCAAAAGCACATGGTGGGCGAGGGAGGGAGGGAGGTAGGGAGGGAGGGAGGGAGGGAGGGAGGGAGGGAGGGAGGGAGGGAGGTAGGTAGAAGTGGGTAGGTAGGTAGGTAGGTAGGAATAGAGGTAGGGAGGTAGGGAGACAGGAATGGAGGAGATAAGAGATATAGAGACAGATAGATAAGGAGGGAGAGAGAGGGGGGGAGGGAGGGAAGAAGGGAGAGAGAGGGCGGGAGGCAGAGAGAGAGAGAGAGAGAGAGAGAGAGAGAGAGAGAGAGAGAGAGAGAGAGAGAGAGAGAGAGAGGAGGGAGAGAGAGAGAGAGAGAGAGAGAGAGAGAGAGAGAGAGAGAGAGAGAGAGGGGGGAGAGAGAGAGAGAAGAGAGAGAGAGAGAGACGAGAGGATGAAGGGAGAGGAGAGAGAGAGAGAGAAGGATGAAAGGGAGGGAGAGAGAGAGAGAGAAGGATGAAAGGGAGAGAGAAAGAGAGAAAGAGAGACCGAAAGAGAAACTGAAAGAGCACGAGAGAAAAAAAAGAAGAGAAAGAGAGAACGAACAAGAATAAGGGAAAGAGAGGAAGAGAGGAAGAGAGGAAGAGAGAAAGAGAGGGCAACGGGAGAGCGAGACGCGGCGAACCCCAAGGCGGGCAACAGGGCGAACCGCCGGCCACCCTTGCCAATCCTTTTCACCCTTTTTTTTGCAAGCCTCTCCCACCCTTTTCCCTATACTACACTTGTCTCCCACATCCCTGTGCCCCCTCTTTCCCATGCACGCACGCACAGACACACGCGCACACACACTCAAGCGCACACGCACACACGCACACACACACACACACACGCACACACACACACATACATACATACACACACACACATACAAATACACACATACAAATACACACGCACACGCACACGCACACGCACACACACACACATCGAAATTCCCAAGATTTATTCCTCTCCTCGTTTCTTATCGCCTTATTTGCGTCGCGACACCGAAGAACATTACTCAACCATCAATCGTTCCTGCCTCCTTCCCTCCTCTCCCTTTCGTCCTCCATTCGTGTTCTTTCCTCTCCTCATAGCCTCCCATTTTGCCTACCTAATAGTCTCCCCATTTTGCTCTCCCCTCCTCACAGTCTCCATATTTTGCCTACCTCATAGTCTCCCTATTTTGCCTACCTAATAGTCTCCCCATTTTGTTCCCCCACCCCGTAGTCTCCCCATTTTCCCCTCCCTATTTTGCCTCCCTCACAGTCTGCCCATTTTGCGACGCGGGGCAAGGGCGGAGGCTGCATGGGATGCTCCCGCACTCCTGGTCCCATAATTCAGCGCGCCCACAGTCACTCCACCCAAATGCCGCCCTCCCTCCCTCTCTCCCTCCGTTCCTCCGCCCTTCCCTCCACTTCTATAAGCTTCCCTCCCTATTTCCTTATCTCGTTCCACGCTTCCCTCCATAATCCAAGTCTCCCTCCACTACCCCCTCCACAGCCTTGCATTTCCCTCCACAATCCAAGTTTTCCTCCACATATCTTAGTTTGTTTTTACTCCCTCCTTCCCCTCCTGTCAACGGTTACCTCCATACCTCCTCCTTGTTCGTGTTTCTCTCCGTGCTTTCTTACGTCTTTCGTACTTCCTTCTATTTCTTATCTTAAGTTTCCTTCCTTCCTTCCGTGTTCCTTCCATCGTTCCCTTTCACTACGAGGATATTCTTTTGTTATTTAAACAAACAAACAAAAAATGCAGCCGATCACGGAAGTCAAATGTGGTAGCTTAGAGAATAAATGAAATTCGTTCCACATATACATTTATGTACACACACTCAATCACTCTCATTCAGTCTTCCTTACATATTCTCATTCTCATTCTCTCTCTCTCTCTCTCTCTCTCTCTCTCTCTCTCTCTCTCTCTCTCTCTCTCTCTCTCTCTCTCTCTCTCTCTCTCTCTCTCTCTCTCTCTCTCTCTTTCTCTTTCTCTTTCTCTTTCTCTTTCTCTCGCACGCGCACGCGCACGCACATGCATACGCACACACATAGACGCATAGACGCACGCAAGCACGCACGCACGCACACACCTGCTCATGCAAAAAGCACCACGATGACGAGGTGAACGCAGGTGTTGGTGAGTTTGGGAGTCTGCAACGCATGCTTGTTTTCTTAAGGGCAGCCATGCATGTATGTGTGTGCGTGTATGTGCGTGTGTGTGTGTGCGTGTGGGCCCGGCTGGTGTAATCTACCAAGAGGGAGGAAACCCGACACCACTTCTCCCCCCCCCTTCTTTCCATATCACCCCTTCCCCTCTTCTCTCCTCCCCTTCCTTCACCCCCTTTCCCTCTCCCCTTCGTCACCAACCCCTCCTCCCATTCCCCTCCCCTTCCTATCTAAGAACCCCTCTCTCCCTCTCCCTACCCCTTCCCCTCCCCACCTCCCCCTCTTCTATCTTCCCTTCCTCTTCCCACACCTTTTATCTCCCTCTTCCTTGCAAGCAGCGGGTGATCTGACCAGGAAGTGCATCCGAAACAGCTGATGCGTATGTTGCCTGCTTGATGTTCACTTTAATATTGATATTATTAATAAGGAGCCGATTATATTAGGTTTATTTAAGGCCGTAGGAAGATGTGGAGCGAGAGGGGGGAGGTAGAAGGGGGAAGGGGGAAGGGGGAAGCGGAAGGGGAAGGGGAAGGGGAAGGGGAAGGGGAAGGGGGGAGGGGGAGTGAGAGGGGCTAAGGAGAAGGGTAAAGGAAGAAGGGAGAAGGGAGGGGGAAATGAGGAAAGGAAGGGAGAAGGGGAAAAGGAGAGGGAGGGGAAGGGAAAGTTAGAAGGGGGACGAGGGGAAGGGGAAGGGGGAAGGGGAAGAGACAGGGAGAAGGATAGAGGGGTAGGGGAAGGAACAGGGGAGATGGAAGGAGACTGAGGGAGAGGGAGGGGGAGAGGGAGGTGAGTCGGCGAGTTTAATTATGCTTTGTTGATTCTGGGATTTTTGTGTGGTATCTTCCTTCACTCCATTTCTCATTCCGTCTGTTTACTCATCTGACTTTTAAATCATACATCTATCCATCAACGTGTCCATTTGCTTATCCGCTCTATCTATCTTCCCCTGTACCTTCTCACCTCTGTATCATAGTCTTAATTCTCGCCTCTCTTCACCTTTACCTTTCTCCTCTTTCCTCTCCCTTTTCCTCACAATCACCCCTTTCCTCTCCTCTTACACACACACACACACACACACACACACACACACACACACACACACACACACACACACACACTACACACACTACACATACACACACTACACATACACACACTACACAAACACACACTACACAAACACACACTACACATACACACACTACACAAACACACTACACACACACAAACACACACTACACATACACACTACACAAACACACACCACACACACAACCACACACACAACCCCCCCCCACACACACACACACAATCAACGCAGACAAACACCCCCAACACAAACGCAAGCAAGAGTAAATAAATCGACAACCGAACCAACCCGAAACTCTCAGCGTTCGATGAAATAATACCTAAAAGCAAAATAAATAACACGAAACAACAAATAAATCAATAAATCACGAAACACAACCGCAAATTACCCTTCGTGTAAACTCCTATTACGAATACTCCGGAGATACAAATCGAAGCGGGTGAGATAAGCAACTCAGGTTGTTGTTTTTGTTTACATGAGAAGTAATTGGTTTAACGGCCGGGGGTTAGGGGGGAGGGAGGGGGTTGGGGGCAGGGAGGGAGCTGGGAGTAGCGTAGATAGATAGATGGGTGGATAGGTGGATGGATGGATGGAATTAGAGACAGGCAGATATACAGACAGACAGACAGACAGACAGCCAGACAGACAGACAGACAGGTCGGTAGATCGATTGATAGACGGATGAATGGACAGAGTAAAGGAGGGAAGAAGAGAGGATACACGGAGGAAGAAAAAGAAAAACAGAGAGAAAGAGAGAGAGATTGAGAGAGAGAGAGAGAGAGAGAGAGAGAGAGAGAGAGAGAGAGAGAGAGAGAGAGAGAGAGAGAGAGAGAGAGAGAGAGAGAGAGAGAGAGAGAGAGAGAGAGAGAGAGACAGAATCCCGCTTGGCTCCTTCCCGGTAACGCACGTGTGTCTTTAAGAGAGGGTATGTGCGTCTTGGCTGCGATGGTGCGCGTGTAAGAAGATTGAGTGTGAGTGTGTGAGATTGAGGATGTGAGAGTGAGTGAGTGAGTGAGTGAGTGAGTGAGTGAGTGAGTGAGTGAGTGAGTGAGTGAGTGAATGAGTGAGTGAGTGTGTGAGTGAGTGTGTGAGTGAGTGTGAGTGAGTGTGTGAGGGAGAGTGAGAGTGCGGGTGTGTGTGTGTGTGTGTGTGTGTGTGTGTGTGTGTGTGTGTGTTTGTGGAGGAGGAGGGGAGAGAGAGGGGAGAGAGAGAGAGAGAGAGAGAGAGAGAGAGAGAGAGAGAGAGAAAGAGAGAGAGAGAGAGAGAGAGAGAGAGTGAGTGAGTGAGTGAGAGAGACGGAGGATGGAAAGGACAGAGGGAAGAAAAAAAACGAAGAGACAAACCAATACAAAGAGACGCAAAAAGAAAGGGAGAGAGAGAGAGAGAGTGAGCGAAAGCATACGTCTCAAATGCAGGCACAGATGTTCACAGGACAGGGGCCCGGTGTCTGCCTGCCTGCCTGCCTGCCTGCCTGTCTGCTTGCCTGCCTGCCTGTCTGCTTGCCTGCCTGCATGCCTGTCTGTTCGCCTGCCTGCTGCCTGCTGCCTGCCTGCCTGCTGCCTGCCTGCCTGCTGCCTGCCTGCTCGACTGTCTGTATGCCTGTCTGTTCGCCTGCCTGCCTGCTGCCTGTCTGCCTGCCTGCTGCCTGCCTGCCTGCCTGCCTGCCTGCCAGCCTGCCAGCTTTCCTACTCGCCTGTCTGTCTGCCTGCTGCCTGCACGCCCTTTCCCACTCCTCCTCCTTCCCTTGGTCATCGCCGATTTTGTCCTCCTCCCATTCTGCATCAAAAACCCTCATCCTGCCGGTGTGTGCGCTTTCGTGGCGCACACACCGGCCCGCATTTGCCGCTACCCCCCCCCCCTCACCCCCAACCATCCTTCCCTAAAACCCATACCTCCCCCCCCCCGACCCCCCAACCTACCAACTCCCTCACATTCAACTGCCGGGTTGGCATGCTCTTCTCTTCTCTTCTCTTCTCTTTTCCCTCCTCTCCTCTCTTCTCCCCCCTCCCCTCCCCTCCTCTTCTCTCCTCTCTACTTCTCTCCCCTCCTCTCCTTTCCTCTCCTGTCCTACCTCTTCTCTCTTTTTCTCTTCCATGCTAGTTTCGCTCTGCATCATTCGTCTTTACTTTCAGTCCATTATCCCCGATGTACGGAATTCCTATGTGTGCAAAATCCTGCTGTAATGTAAAACCGCAGTGGAAACATCTGTACACATTTACCTGCTTACTTATCACACGCTGTTCATTTGTACACATTCACCATCTATTCTACTTTCAGCTTCCAATGTAATAAAGGAAAAGAAGAAGAAAACAACAACGTGACAACAAAAACAATAAAAAAGGATGCAAATAATATCAAACAATAAATAAAAATACTATTAAACAATAAATATGATATTAAACAAACAAACAAAATAGGAGAAACAAATAAATAAAACAATAAATAAGAATAACAACAATAACAACAATAATAAAGTATTTTTTTATATAAATAAAAAACAAAATAAAAAAAAACAAGTGACAAACACATAACACAACTCGTTCCCGACATGTTACGCGATATACCCTCACACGTCACGCGAGATTAATACCAACAGCAGTGTGGTAACGCGCCCCAGAGGCCCGCACGCCCATACACGACCGAACAGTTTACAGAGACATATGGGCGTGCTATTGTCTGGCCGAGGCTAGGAAACGCGCCCACGCCCACACCCTCGCAGGCATCCTATCCAATCCAAACAAACAGACGCACCAAACCGACCGTGACAAAAAACATAAACAAATAAATCCCTTTATAAATAAACAAGCGAAAGTGAATGAGAGAAAGAGAGAATGAGAATGAGAAAGAGAAAGAGAAGAAGAAAGAGAGGGAGGAAGGGAGGGGGAGGGGGAGGGGAGGGGGGGAAGGGAGGGAGGGAGGGAGGGAGGGAGAGGGAGGGAGGGAGGGGAGGGATGAGGGAGGGAGGGAGAGAGGGGGAGGAGGAGAAAAGAGAGAAGAGAGAGAGAGAAGAGAGGGAGAGAGAGAGAGAGAGAGAGAGAGAAAGAGAGAAGAAGAAAGAGAGAAAGAGAAAAAAGAGAAAAAGAGAGAGAGACAAAAAAGGAGAGAGAGAGGGGAGAGAGAGAAGAGAGAGAGGAGAGAGAGAGAGAGAGGAAGAGAGGGAGTGAGCGAGAGAGAGAAAAACAATACTACTGACAAAGAGGGAATAAAAAACACTAAAAAACTAATCCAAAATAAATCCAAAAACCTGAAAATCCACGATCCGAGTGACCTACTGTCGTTCCTGACGAAGGTCAAGTCACAGCATCCACGTACCTGTAGGAGAGAGAGAGAAAAAATAAATATGATTTACACAAAAACTGTTGCAAGTATGTGGAGAGAGAGAAAGGAGGAAAGAGAGAGTTAGTTGGGAGAGGGAGAGGGGGAGGGGGATGGGAGGGAGGGAGGGAGACAGGAAGGGAGGGAAAGAGAGACAGAGGGAGAGAGAGACAGACAGAGAAAAAAAAACAGACATATAAACAAACAAACAGAGAAAAAGCAAGAATGACAAAGAGAAAGATCATAGAAAAATATCTCAAAACCACTTTAACATCCCCACCAACAACACTACCCTAACCCAACAAAACAAAAAACAATAACAACAACAATCAACCCAAAACCAACAGACAGCCACCAACAGCAACCGAACGCCACATCCCGAGGGCCCGAAAGCGCAAGCACAAGCAACCGGACCCGACGAGACACCGAACACGAGGCCGACCTTACGAGTTATGCAAATGAGCGAACGGGGAATCACGGAGACGAGATGTCGTGACGCCACCGACCCCGCCGCCCTCGCTGTTGTTGTCTTCTTCTTCTTCTTCTTCTTCTTCTTCTTTTCTTCTTCTTCTTCTTTTCTTCTTCTTCTTCTTCTTCTTCTTTCTCTTTTTTTCTACCTGTCCTGTCTTATTTTCATTTTTCATTTTAACGCTCCTCATCTCCCCCACCTCCTCTTCTACTTTCCACTCCACTTCCACCTCCTCCATATCCTGCTCCTGCTCCTCCACCTCCACCTCCTCCTCCTCCTCCTCCTCCTCCTCCTCCTCCTCCTCCTCCTCCCCCTCCCTCTTCTCCTCCCTCCACCGCCACCTCCTCCACCTCCACCTCCACCTCCACCTCCACCTCCACCTCCAAACCTCCACCTCCACCTCCACCTCCCCCCCCCAGTGTCAGTGACTCATGCCACCCACAGCTGACCGGACACCCGTTAGTCTCACAGGAGAGGGAGAAGCAGGACTTGTTGGAAAAGGGAGGGAGAGGGGGGGCGGGGGGGGGGGGGGTATGGGAAGCGGGAGGGAGGGAGGGTTGAACGGAGGGAAAGGAAAAGAGATGGAGGGAGGGAGGAAATCTAGAGTCGGTGGGATGGATAGAAAGAAGGGAGGAAGGGAGGAATGAGAAGAGAGGGACAAGAGACAGGGAAAGCAATACAGGCTAAGATTGGTGGAAAATAAGAAAAAAAAGAAGGGAGAAAAATGGAAGAACAAAAGAGAGGTGAAAGGAGAGAGACATGGAGGGAAAGAGGGAGATAAAGACGAAGAGGAGGAAGGGCAGGGGCAGAGGAAAAGAAAAGGGAAAAGGAGAGCGAAGAAAAGGAAGGAGACAAATTAGAGAGAGAAAGGAGAGAA